>NC_053426.1:43108320-43262178 GCF_007990345.1 Gossypium hirsutum | reverse complement strand
AGGTGGTGTTTGGTGCTGGAGAGGTATGTCCCGAGTTGCCTAGCAGATCATGAAACGAAGCTCACATACCATAATGATCACTTGCTCCATGGATTCTGAGTGTTCCACTGTCTGTTCTGGACCTTCAAGCAATGTTCTCAAGCATTCCAATATTGCAAGTCGTTGCTCCAAATAGACAGTACCTTTATTTATGCTAGATATACCAATCGACTATTGTTGGTTGTAGCACAGGATGGTAATCAAAAGATCCTTCCAGTTATGTTTACAATAACACTAAGGGAGACAACAAACAACTGAGATTTCTTTCAGTCTAGGTTGAGGAGGCATGTCTACCCCCAACCTGATATATGCATCATCTCGGATCAGAGAACTTGAATACTATCTGTAATTGAACGACAGAGAAGCCTCTGAGATCACAAACACCATTGGTACTGTCTAAGGCACATTGCATCCAACTACTACCAGAAATATCCCTCTACCATTGAGTGATCACAAGTGACCATTATAGGTATGTAATCACCACAAATATTATTTGTTTTGTAATATTCCATTTGTTTTTTATATTCTTCGGTATCATCATTATCAACTTCTATAGATAGGGTACGAGATCATGAATGACCGTTTTCATGAGATGTTAGAAATCTTACGGTCAGCTAACTCAGTAGGAGCATGGTACCTCTCTAATATACCCTTTGATCAGTGAACACAATCCTACAACGGGGGTCTATGATATCGCCACATAAACTCAAACCTAGTACAATACATCAATTCCATTTTAAAAGGAACACGTCAGTTGCCAATAACCTCGGTTGTAAAAGAGACATACTTTCATTTGGCAAAATTGTTCCCAAAGTGAGCAACGAGTTGTGCTGGGAAATTACAGGGAGGCCATGAATGGTGCCCGGTGGTACTGGAACAAATTAATACGAGTAAGGCACAAGCCAACTGCATGCACACAATTTGTCACTTGCGCGATGACCTATGGTTTTGGATAACTAAATTCGACAAATCGAATTACGGTATTACTGGGGGACAGTACCGTGTACACCTAAGAAATAAGACTTGCAACTGTGGGAGATTTGAAGCACTTCATTTTCCATGCTCTCATGCAATTATAGCTTGTATCAATCTCTGTTTGGATCCCATGAGCTTTGTCAATGAGTTTTATAAATTAGAAAACTTGTACAACATGTGGAGACACTTATTCCACCAGTCCCAGATGAACGTAAGTGGCCGCCTATATTTCTTGCTTCGTTTAAGTTGTTACTTGATAGAAGATTGTGTCGCAAACCAAAAGGTTGACCTTAGTCAACTCGAATACGCGACAACATGGATATTGGACAGGTCAAATCAACTGAGGTTATGAGGGTGGTGTAGGAACCTGGGCCATACAATATTGTCATGTTGGTATCGAAATGACTAAGCAAACTAGAAAACATATATCAATTCCATTATAATATGTAAACGTGTGGTTCAGTGAAATAATAACAAATATAAGATTTTCATGTTGTGAAATTATAACAAATTATAATGTTAATTAACTGAAACGATAACAAATATCAACTACCATTTTCTTAAATGATATAACATTAAGTAACTAAGTTATGGTTGTTCTTTCTAGTTAAGTAACCAAGTCGTATCGCTATTGTATTTTTTAGAAGGTCAAATTGGGTTTTAAATTATTTTCAACAAAAACAAGGCATATTTCTTGTCAAATCAAATCTTATTGCTATGGTATGTGAAAAGAATCAAAGCATATTTCCATTTTGACTAAATATGAATTGTACTAAAATCAGACTATCTACAAAAAATTAAAAATAACTTTCACTTTCTTAAATGGTACAATATAAAATTAATCAATGCATATGCCGGCCAGAATCAGTGCCATATCGAGGTGGTCGATGGTGATGCTCTGGATTCCCTCTTAGTTTAATTTTCAGGCAGGGATGTGGTCTTAGTTGCTCCTCTTCTTCACCTTCGGTCGATTGCAATCCTTGCATTCTCGGTTGCCATCATGCATCCTCCGATCTATATATATGTTATTGGGAAGATGACTCACCTTGATAGAACAAAGTGTTAGCGTCATAAATAGTGAATGGGTGTAACTATGTTGAGTCCTATAAACTGATAGGATGCTGAGTGGACTCTCCATCAGTCCCCTTGCGTAAATGGCCTATACATCATCGTAGGTATCGGTGTCATCAGGAAATGAGATGGCCTAAGCGTGTGCCACATCGAGGATGAATGACCAATAGTCCAACCTGACATAAGATTAGAAGTAGAAAAATTTGATGCAATATATTATGCTTGTGTGAAAATAAAAGGGTTAGGATATGCACCATAATAAGATGGCACATACTGAACGGGGGTGGTGTTGGCATCGGTGCTGAGGCAGTCAAGGCCGGTTCTTGCGTAGGCACTGATAATGGCCTTGCCTTGCCACCCGTTGTATTTAAAGGGCCCCATCGTGGCCTACTCTATGGAGATGCTGTTGCCTCGCATCTTTCTCATACAAATATGGCTTGCCATGGATCCTAAACCATGGCATGTACTCTGGATTGCATGCTAACTCCAGAATGATAATAGGTTTACGAGTATGTAAAAAATCATACTGATTATTCCACATGTTGATATATTGCGAGGAAAATACTGGCCAATTCTCATTCGGTAGCCATAAGTTGATATGATGTAGATCATCAAGCTCTTGAGGTGCCATAGGAATCGATTGTCAGAATCCAAACTGCCGCAACACTTTATCGGTCTCGTGCATCTCGACGGTAGCATACACTACCAATGAGACTTTAATGTACCAGGTGTTGGGATTTAGAAATAATTCCTTGGGGATTACAGCTCAAATTGTCAGATCCTGGTATGGTGTCCGTTCAAACTATATTAATGTGATAAAAACATTAGTTATATATACACTACTAAATACGAAATCGACTATGTTATTTGTATATAGTTCAAAATTAAATAAATGAATATCTCTGCTTCTGATCATTGGTCTAATAGAAGTCATATATCTTGAAGCTCAATAGGTAATCTCATTTGACCAGGTGCATGGTTCTACCTATTTAAATAATTTATTAGTATAATAATTTAAATTTAAATAAATTTAATCATGAGTATATCTACTGAATTTTACCTGGTTACGAGTGGGAATGTATATGGGTAGTTTGCTTAAGGACATAAAAATGGAAATCAGAATCGAGCCCATGATTGTAATTGTAAAAGGAAACCACCAATTTTGATTTTCGCAAGTTGCGTCGCCCGCCATATCTCCCAGTATAATGTCACCAACATGACGAACCCCCAATTAAGTTCGCCCGCTCCTTTAAAATTGAAAACTTTCAACAGCCACCTTAGATGGACGAGATTTTGTGACTTATTCGGCATCAATATACCCTCGATGATCTGAAGGATGTATGCTCGAGAGTATCGTTCTCTTTGAACTTCAGTCGAATCCTCAACTAGCTCTGTGAAATTTTTTCATATCCAAGTCATTTCAATTCAACCTTCGTAAATCGTCTTCGAAACCACACCCAAAAGATCTAAACATACGACTCCCAAATCAGCAGACTGAACAGACCTGGTGACTACAAACCTTTCACGGGTAACCCCAACTGTAAATGTGCATCCTCTAGAGTGATAGTACACTCACAGAATGGAAGATGGAATATGTGCGTCTTGGGTCTCCAACTTTCCACCAATGCACTTATGAGTTTCGGGTCCAATTTACACCTTCGGCCTATAAGGGCCACGTGCCAAAAATCGATTCCCCTCAAGTATGTTTCGATCAACAGTGATGGAGGATTGGGTAGATTATGAATATGAAATTGTAAAATTCAATCTTTCGGATATTTACGTAAAATTATAAAAAATATTATGTTAAAATATAAAAATGAAATAAAAAATATTAAAAGTTATTCTTACCATTTGCAATTGGTTGACGGAGATGTGCTTATTGTCAAGAGACCGGTGCTAAATTATATTCAACATGAACAAATTTTTAATAAAAAATTATTTCTTGAAAATATTAATAAAAATAAAAAATAGAATTTATGAAAAAAATTTAAGAGAGAATTTGAGAGATTTTTGAGAGTTGATTGAGAAATTTGAGAGATTTAAGAGAGAATTGTGAGAAATGTGAGTGAGAAAGTGTGGGGGGTTTTATAGTTTTTTTTACTGTTGGGGAGGGGGAACGACTATTTGAAATAGTTTTGAAAGTGAACATGGGAGGTGGGAACGCACTGATCTGGACACATTTTTCTTTAGTGCGCTGACTTGGACGCATTTGACTGTCAAGAAAAAGAGTTAAGCTGGATACGCTTTTCTGATTTTCCGCTAAAAACAACGCTATATAATCGGTCCATTTTCGTAAATTTCAACAAAAGTAACATATTTTCATAAATTTTTTTAAATAAGTCTTTCCCGGTAAATCACTCGAAAATTCATCTTGAGTTATAAGTAAAGGTGTTTATGGGCCGGGCTACCCGGCACGGCCTGAAGGGCCACTCGAAATGTGGGAAGGTTTGGGAAAAAATATAGGCCCGAAAAATGGGTTTGGAAAAAAAAGACCCATTTAAAAAATGGGCTGGGCCTCAAGTAAGGTATTTTTAGCCCAGGCCTGGCCCGAATTCACTAAAAGACAAAAAAATTTGCATTTTTTTTTAAAATTTTTGAATGTTATTCTCTTGTTGTTTTCTCCCTATTTTACTATCATTTTACTATTATGTTGCTACTATTTTGTTTTTATTGTTTGGATATTGTATAAACTTATTTTATTGTTAATTTTGTTATTATTTTAAAGGCATTTGTTAATTTTTTATTATTTTATAAGCATTTGCTTGTTAAGTTACATCTATCTTAGTGTCATTTAAGTCTACAAATTTTTTAAAATTTATTTTCAATTTGTTGGGAAATATTTATTTTGATGTTTTTAGTATTTTTGATATATTATATATATATAAATAATACAAAAATTAATATAGCCGGACCGGGCCAGGCCGAGCCCGGGTTTTAGTATTTTTATCTGGGTCAGGCTTGGGAAAAATTTTAGGTCGTTTTTTGGGCCCAGCCCCAATAAATGACATAATTTTTTAGTTGAGCCTGGCCCGAACCTAACCCAGCCCGGCCCATGAACACATCTAGTTATAAGACTCTATTTTTTTTCTTCTTTTCGAAACGGTGGGTGTAAAGGATCCATGTGCGTAATACCTTATAATGACACTCAAACTTAGGGTTAAAAAATTTGGCAATGATAGCAGACCAGGCGGGATCCACGACCCCTTAAAAGCTTAGACATTGACCTAATAAGTCTTAGTTCCTTTTAAGTAATACCTATTTATACGTAAACAAACCAAACGAAATAATTAGAGTTTGGTTGGACTCTAGTCCTATCTCCATAGCTTATTTTCTCTATAGTTTGCTCCCCACGTTTTCTGCTCGTCTTTTTAAAGATTTTCGAAGTTTCATCCTAATTCACGTATATTGATAAAAAGCAGAGAGTGGAATTCCATTAAGCTCTAAAATTTTACTATATTCGATTTCCCTTTTCCAAATTGCAATAGGCATGTTTGTCAATGTCATGAAGATTAGATCTATTAATAAAAGGAAACATTTTATTTAAATTAAAAATAAAGGAAATTGAATTAAATACTTTGTTTTGATGCATTTCAATAACATACATTCAAGGAGTTTTTTTTTCTATTAATTCTTGATAGGATCGACTCGATTAAGCAACAAGTAAAACAAATAGCGAAATAAATTGAGAAATTGAATACACAAATTTAACGTGAAAAAACCCTCCAAAGAGGATAAAAAACCACGGGAAAAGATAATTTTACTATAATGGCAAAAGAACGAAGAGTACAAAAGATGGAGATAAAACTAAACCCCGAAAACCCGAAAACAAAGAACCCTCAAAACGTAAACACAAAATTCTCTAAATATGTTATGAGTTCTAATATCTAATGGGTGTATTTTCTAATGTTGTAAAAGAGCCTATCTATAGGCTAAATTCATATGTCAAATAATAATAAAATAATCTAAACTAATCAGTGTTTGATTGAAACAAATAAACAAAGTTTAACTGAAAGATTATTTCTCAAATTTGACTGAAAATAGGAGTCATATTTAACAAATCTCCACATTGACTAATATTTCCACAACGCCATCTTTGCCAAAGCCTGCCACGAGCCTATCTTGAACTATGCAGGGAGTTAACTGAGTCGAATTTGTGCTTAGAAACTAGAAGACTTCTAGCCTTTGACTTGTACACTACCAAATCAAAACTAACCCGAGTTTGATTTTCACGAACACAGTGCCCTAACTTTTCAAAACCTGCATCCAAAAGAAAACCTCTCCTCAACGAAACGGTCATACATTTTTCCCTCCTATGACCAAGTTGCCTCCCTCCAAACGAGTTGACTTCAACTCTGTAATGGACGAGGGACATCCAATTTCACCAGCCACTATAGAACCTTTCAGAATATAAAGACTGCCAGTTCTTTTACCTTTTAACAAAATAAGAGCTCCATGAGATTCTTTAATGCCACTTGACTCGATGTTGATTCTGTATCCTTTCAAGTCTAAAATACTCAATGAGATGAGATTCTTTCGCGAATCAGGTACATACCTAACATCTAAGAGTGTCCTAATCGTCCCATCATGTATCCTAATTTTAATAGTATCAATACCAATTACCTTACTAGATGAATCGTTTCCCATGCGCACAACTCCACCTTCAACCAAACTGTATGTGGAGAACCATTCTCTATTGGGACACATGTGGAAAGAATATCCTGAATCTAGGATCCACTCGGACGTGAGCTTGGAGTTATCGCTTGTTGACACTAATAAGAAATCATCACCGCTTTCATCGGCTAAATTAGCACCAGCTACATCTTCCTTGTTACTCTCAGCAGCTCTTTTATTTCGCAGTTTATAAAAATTTGCTTTGGCATGACCTAACTTTTTACAATAGCGACACCTTTTGTCTCGTTTCTTTGATGCTACCAAATGGAAGCTTTCTTATCTGCCTTACTATTCAAACCAAACTCATTGTCTAGTTTTTCTCTACTCAACAATTGACCCTTCACATCTTCGAACGAGAGTGTGTCTCTACCATAAATCAGGGTCTCCCTGAAAGATTTGTATGAAGGGGGTAAAAAGCACAATAATAGCATAGCTGATCTTCATTGTCAATATGAACCTCAACATTCTTTAAATCATTTAAAAGAGTAATGAATCACCTTCATTCTTGCAAAACGTAAATAGACGTTGTTTCGACACTAAATGGTTAGCCAGAGACTTAGTCGCATAAAGAGTTTCTAACTTTTTCCACAAGGCGGATAAGGTTTTCTCCATCAATACGTCCTGCAATACCGAATTCACGAGGCACAATTGGATTGCAAACAAGGCCTTTTCATCAAGCTCTTCCCATTCTGTGTGATTTAGATTCTCGGGCTTTTTCCCGGTAACAACCTTTTTCAAGTGGATTTGAACTAGAATTGCCATCATCCGAACTTGCCACAGATTGAAATTTGTCTCACCATTGAACTTCTCAATTTCAAACCTTGTTGTTGCCATATCTAAATGGACAAATGTATAAAAATTTAACTAGCTCTAACTCTACTTGTTAGGATTAAACCAATTAAGCAACATGTAAAAAAATAGCGAAATAAATTGAGAAATTAAACACACAAATTTAACGTGGAAAAACCCCTCCAAAGAGGATAAAAAACCATGGGAAAAAATAATTTTACTATAATGGCAAAAGAACGAAGAGTACAAAAGATGGAGATAAAACTAAACCCCGAAAACCCGAAAACAAAGAACCCTCAAAACGTAAACACAAAATTCTCTAAATGTGTTATGAGTTCTAATATCTAATGGGTGTATTTTCTAAGGTTGTAAAAGAGCCTATTTATAGGCTAAATTCATAGGTCAAATAATTAAATAATCTAAACTAATCGGTGTTTGATTATGTAACACCCTTTACCCGTGTCCGATACTAGAACATGGTACGAGGTATTACCAGACTTAATCGTTCACAACATGCAAAAATTGGGCTATAAAATTTCTTTTAATTCAAAAATTTTCACACACATGCATAACGTCCCATACACGGGCCTACGAAGCCCAAAACATGCATTGAAAGTAGTTAGGGACTAAACCGAGAACCTTAGGAAGTTTTGGGAAAACTTAGAAATTTTTTTTCCATGAAACAGGGTCTCACGCCCGTGTGGACATAGGGACACGCCCGTGTGCCTTTGACACGCCCGAGTCCTCAGGCCGTGTAACTATCTGTTTATGACGTCAGGATGCAAATCGAACTACACGGCCGAGCCACACGCCCGTGTCTCCAGACCATGTCCCTCACGCGGTTGAGACACTCGACCGTGTCTCAACCAGTGTAGTCACCACTTAGGCTATTTTCCAAGCCTTCATGTTACCCAGAAACCCTTACAACCTTATACATATTAAAACCACAATTCATTGCATCATTTTAGTGATTAAACACTCTTTATTAAAACATATTACAAGCAATGCATCTACTCATGGAATACCAAGTCTAGTTTCCTTAATTCACATTCATAAGACTTGTCATTTTGATGATCACTTTTACCATTATACTATGGTTACCAACTTATCCATCAAGCACTCATGTCCAACCATTATCATGTTTTTTTTATAACATGCAATTACTATATGGCTATGACCACCTCAATTGGTCATAGAGCATACATCCAAAACACATGTCAAATTACCAACCATGCATGGCAAACAAATATAATCACATCATAAACATTAGACATGACAAGCTAGATTTACAAGCCATAATCAATATGAGCCCATATACATATAACTAAATATAAGCCAATACATTCGGCCAAAGCATAATAATACATGTCAATAAACTAGATCCCTACACATGCCACTCACTTGAAATTTCTAATATATGCTTCATTATCCCAGTGGTAGTGACTTGATAGTGTGACGCTACATCTGACGATCTCCAACCCGGAGCTAACCTGACAAAGCTAAAAGAAATGGAAAGGAGGGAGTAACCTTCACGCTTAGTTATATCAACATGCTTCCACCAATTCTTGCAACATGCTCTCAAAGTAATACTATCATCATTTGCCTTTTTACCTATGTTCAGGTTAAGCTATTTTCTCGAGTCACAGTCACTAAATTAGTTATATCTAGAGTTACGGAACTCAATTTAAGCTCTGATAATTTTCCCAGAAACAAGACTCACATATATTCTTACCATAAAATTTTAAGAATTTTTTGTTTATCCAATTAGTACATTTTATTCCTTAAAGTTACCACTTTTTCGCTGTTTGATAGTTTCGGCCCCTCTTCATTAAAAATTAATTATCTCATAATACGGAACTCAGATGATGTTCTTGTCAATTTTTTTAAAGATAGACTCATTAGTAATTCTAAGCATATAAATTATAACCCATAAGTAATTTTGTATAATTTTAAATGATTTTATCAAATCATAATAGGGGATTTCGAAATTATTCTACCTCTGTATCAGAATAATTAAAATATTTCATAATATGAAACTCTTTTGCTTACATAGTTTCTTTTATGTGAAACTAGACTCATTAAGCTCTAATTTTGTATTTTATTTAGTCTCTAACTCAATTTACACAATTTTTGGTGGATTTTCAAAGTCTTACAACTGATGTTGTCCAACAATGTTTTGGTGCAATATAATGATAACTATCATAAGCTCACTTTCGACTAATCATGGACTCACCATTTCATGAATTCCATGTTCAAATGCACAATATCAGTTAACATGATATTGCAAAAAAATTTATAATCATAATTCATACATCTTAGCTCACCGATGTCTCAACATTTCAAAGTCTCAATAACCATAAGTCTGGTGTACATACCTATACTCATCGTAATATATCATATAACCATACCTCTTTAACAAGCCTTCCTCAGGACTTCCATCACATCTATTGCATTACCTGTTGAACCCTTGGAATACGTAGCCAAAGCTACCTCATAACATGTAACGCTCACAATGGAGCTACTCACGGGTGTGCTCATAAAAGCTATAGGTTAATATGTAGCTACACGGGCTGCTCACACAAGCTGTCCGGTATCCGACCAACTCAAGGATTACCTAGCCATTGGCAGGACACACAAGACCATTGCCCGGAACCCAATTACATGTATCGCATCCATTATGAACTTGGACCAATTCAATGAGCTCAGATGCCTCATACTAACTCAACAAGTTCAGATTTCTTAATTCGTAGTGACATGTCACATGTACCCTAGACAATTCCTAAGGTTCAGACGGGATTTTTTGATACTTTATCTCTGTCGAACTTACTCGAAGTATCGATCTCACTATCCATAGTATCAATTGCCCTTTCATAGCATAATAAGGCATAACTCAAATAGCAAATAAGCTTTTAAGAATTTACATAACACATATCACATAATCAACATTTTCTTGCATTTCATGTAATATTCTTCCATGTCATCTTTCTACATCATATACACCATTTCATAAAATTTTCCAATATATATTTTTAATCATACAATATATGCAATAATAGTAAAGAATTATAATTCAAACATAACATTGCACTATTATTATCATACGAACTTACCTCGAGTGTAATTTCGGCTAATCATTCTCTTTTTGTCCTTAACCACATACTTTCTCAATTTAAGCTCGAATCTCAATTTTTCTTGATCTAACATGATGAAATTCACTCATTGAATCATTACATTAATTAAAACATTCTATAATTCATAATTTGGCAAAATGACCATTTTGCCCTTAGACTTTACAAAAATTACAATTTTGCCCTTAGGCTCGTAAATTGATTTTTATCGAATTTCTTCCTTTCCAAGCCTAGTTGAATGATTATTTCACACATTTACAACTTATTTTACAACTTTACAAAATAGCTCTTTTTAGGTGTTTTTCATGAGCACCACTTCACAAAAGTTGTTTATTTAACAACAAAGATTCATTTTCTTCCATAAAAATTCAGCAAACAACATGAATACTCTCATTGAAAAACCCTAAACTTTCAACTATTTTGAAAAATAGTGCCCTCATTAGCTAGATTATGCTACAAGTGTCCCAAAAGTACAAAAATTTCCAAGAATGGCTATGAAAATTACTTACTTGCAAGAGGATAACGTAGCTGAAATTTTAAAGCTTCAAAACCCCCACTTTGCTGGTATTTTCAGTGGAGAAAGAGATGGGAAGAAGATGATATCATTCCCTCTTTATTTTATTTTATTTTTATCCAAATAAGCCATCCAATTCCACCTAACTTTGAAAATTGTCTTATCTTTGTCTTTATGGCCGGCCAGCCTATATTGAAAGGTCTATTTTCATTTTAAAGAACCCTTATTATGGTTCTCTAGCTATTTAACACATTTGGCTAGCAAAAAAACTTTTGCCCCTTACGCGATTTAGTCCTTTTTCGTAATTAAGCCCATAACCGCTAAAAGTAATTCACCAAAATTTTCATGCACTTATATAAACATGCTATAACACATAAAATAATATTGAAAATAATTTTTCGGCCTCAGGATAGTGGTTCTGAAACCACTGTTTTGACTAGGCCCAAAATCAGGCTATTACAATTCTCTCCCTTAGGGATTTTCATCCCCGAAAATCTTACCAGAAAAGTGGTTTTGGTATTCACATAAACTTTTCTTTCCCATAATCATCGCTAAAGAACTTTCACTCGACTGTGCCTCAATACTTATCTCTTTACTTTTTGATATTAGTGTCATAAGTGGTTCATTGCTATACCCCATCTCATCTGAATTTCAACCTCCATCAGAGAGTTTATATACACAATGGTCCGATCTATGCCATCATGTCACATATACGCGCATACTTGAATCTTTTTGAATTTTAATAATAAAATAGCCAGTTCATCTTGGCCTTACACTCTTTATAACTTTATACAGTCCAATTGATTACCAAATCAACTCTCAGTTACCTTTAAATTTCAAAGCCTCCTTTAGCTTTCTCCAGAAATCACAGTATATAACCCAGATTTCAGTCTGATTACTGGAGACTAGTATCCCAAGAAATCCAACAATCATATAGACACGAAATTTCATAAATCTGATGAGCGAGGATTCAGTACAGACCGGCTGATTCACAGATCTCATCAAACATCTAGCAATAAACTACATCACATTTTTTCTCTTTCCAAGACGGGAATAATTCTGATATGGCTTGAGAATAATCCTTTCTCATTTCTATTCTAATATTAGCACTAGAGAATATAGCTCCGGTAAAACCTGATGCTCGGCTCTAATCCCCATTAACAATTTAGATCTTCTGTAACATCAAAAGCTCTAAGCTATCACTTTATCTTATGGTCTTAAAATACATCACAATTCATACAACAGTGCATCACTGAAAATTAAGAAGTCTCTGCCCAAGTGCAGACTAGACCAGTTCAAATGCTTCGGTTAACAATAGTCTCATCTATCCAAGTTTTACTAACATTGAATAAGCCATTCAATTTTCATAAGACGAAAATTTTATCATACAATCATTTAGAATTCACTCATCATGCTAATCAAAGACCATTTCACTTGCATTAGCTCAAATAACCAATATATCTCAATTGAAGACGTTAGTTTTGATTAACTTACTTGAGAAAAGAGATCCATCATACCAATTCAAATTCGAAATTTCACCAGTTATGCCTTTGCCAGTGTCAAATCCTTACACAAAAATTAGAGAAATCCAAATACTAAAATCACCACATTACCACGATCAAATCAGGTGCATAGTCACACTTGACATGATTATCGTAAGCTAAAGAACACACTTTGAACATGAGTCATGATTGACAGATTATGGAACGAAGATAACAAGAAAACCAAGTAAAGAAATCCAGGATAGAGAAATCCCAAGATACAAGACTATATCAAAAGACCGAAAACAAACTTTTAAAAAAATGAAAAACCTCGATAATTCCTCAGAGGGAAAAAGTCTAGAAGAAAGTATAATTTAATCCCACTGGAATCAAATACGATAATTAAGAGAAACAGAATCATAGCATCATATGCATTCCTCATAAGTTCCCATCAGACATAATATAACAAAATACTAGAGGGAAGTAGAGCAAAATAGATTATAAACCGGTCTGACTGAAAATGTCTTCGTCTGACGTTTAAATCAGATAGCATTCTCATATAACAAGAATTTCATCAAAAGATAGATAGCTACTATAACACTTTCGAGAACAATGATCCTTTTAGAATATATCAAGAGAGGCAGTCATCACCTGTTCACTGTAATTTTCATACTCAGACTCTTATATTTCAAATATTATTTCTCCAACTATTTTATCATTACAAATCCCATATTATTCTTTTCACTAAAGAAGATCAGTTCTGAGAAGATCTCAATCATTACATTTTCTTGACCTCGTACCTGAGTAATTTGGTTTACCAAAATAAATTTCTAAATTTCTTCTCTAACTGTGGCAGTGCAATACGCAAATAATCTTTATGTCAACCTAATACTTTTCTAGCTCTGGCTTACTTATCAACTCATTCTCAATCTTTAATCATGTTTATAGTTATTCCTCCACTGAAATCTTTGGTTTCAAACTTGTGAGTTTATTCTGTGTAAGTCTTATGAAATTCCATTATAAAACACCACTCTAGTAAGGGGGAAAGGTCGAAGGGCCTCTAACTCGACTCTCATATACATATACATGTGACTCAACTTTCATCATCATAGCAACATTATCAAAATCATATCATTCATTTAAGACAAACTGACATTCATATTTGTTTTATGCCAACTTCCTAGTTATCTCATTTAGACTAGTACACTTAGACATGCACTCTATGAATTCTGAATAACTTTTCTCGTCACATTCTCTTAATTAAACATATCAAGCACATCATATCATATGAAGGCCAACAAACATGGATGCATATACATTACAATTGAAATTTGATTTTGCACATCATCATATGCATGTCATTATAATCGTATAAATCTATCCGAACAATTTAACACATTTACTTAAGTTATATGAGCTTGCCAATCGTAATCATTCAAATAATTATACTTGAACATTCTTTCTACCTGTATTTTTTTTAGTAAGTTATCTAAACACATGCATTCACTCAAACAAATCAATCATAGATAAGCTCATTATGCCATGTACACATTTTATTTCATGTTTCTCATATCACAAATATGTACATATACATTTCACGAATTCTTATTCGCACCTTTCCGAGTTTCAACTCCTTATAACTTCACTTTATTCAAATACTTTGGTATTACTATCAACATAGTTGGGTGTAGCTCGGTTGGAGAATGCTTTTGTCTAAGCAAGATAGTTCTCATTCGCGTCGTGAGACATCACACTATCATATATCTGTGGCATGTATAGCTAGACTCTCATACGTGCTAGGTTAGTCCGAGAACCGACTAAACCATAACTCTGATAGCACTAAATGTAACACCCTTTACCCATGTCCAATGCCAAAACAGGGTATGAGGCATTACCGGACTTAATCATTCACAACATGCACAAATCAAGCCACAAAATTTCTTTTAATTCAAAAATTTTCACATACATGCATAATGTCCCAGACACGGGCCTACGAAGCCCTAAACATGCATTGAAAGTAGTTAAAGACTAAACTGAGAACCTTAGGAAGTTTTGGGAAAACTTAGAAAATTTCTTTCCATGAAACAGGGTCACACGCCCATGTGGACATAGGGACACGCCCGTGTGCCTTTGACACGCCCGTGTCCTCAGGCCGTGTAACTATCTGTTTATGATGTCAGCATACAAATTGAACTACACGGCCAGACCACACGCCCGTGTCTCCAGATATGTCCCTTACACGGTTGAGACACACGACCGTGTCTCGGCTTGTGTGGTCACCACTTAGGCTATTTTCCAAGCCTTCATGTTACCCAGAAACACTTACAACCTTATACATATTAAAACCACAATTCATGGCATCATTTTAGTGATTAAAACTCCTTATTAGGACATATTCATAACATAAACATGGCCTCTTACAACCAATGTATCTACTCATGCAATATCAAGTCTAGCTTCCTTAATTCACATTCATAAGACTTGTCATTTTGATGATCACTTTTACCATTATACTATGGTTACCAACTTACCCATCAAGCACTCATGTCCAACCATTGTCACGTTGTTTTTATAACATGCAATTACTATATGGCTATGACCACCTCAATTGATCATAGAGCATACATCCAACACACATGTCATATTACCAACCATGCATGGCAAACAAACATAATCACATCATAAACATTAGATATGACATGAATAGCTAGATTTACAAGCCATAATCAATATGAGCCACACCTCATGGCCATATACATATAACTCAATATAAGCCAATACATTCGTCCAAAGCATAATAATACATGTCAATAAACTATATCCCTATACATGCCACTCACTTGAAATTACTAATATATGCTTCATTATGCCAATGGTAGTGACTTGATAGTGTAATGCTAACCTGACAAAGCTAAAAGAAATGGAAAGGAGGGAGTAAGCTTCACGCTTAGTAAGTCCATATGAAAATAATAAGCAACTTATCAATATGCTTCCACCAATTCTTGCAACATGCTCTCAAAGTAATACTATCATCATTTGTCTTTTTACCTATGTCCAGGTTAAGTTATTTTCTCGAGTCTCAATCACTAAATTAGTTATATCTAGAGTTTCGGAACTCCAAATTAAGCTCCACTAATTTTTCCAGAAACTAGACTCACATATATTCTTACCATAAAAATTTCAAAATTTTTTGTTTAGCCAATTCGTACAGTTTATTCCTTATATTACTTCTTTTTCACTATCTGATAGTTCCGACCCCTCTTCACTAAAAACTAATTTTCTCATAATACTGGACATGGATGACATTTTCTTCTATTTCTCTTGAAAATAGAGTCATTAAGAATTCTAAGAATATAAATTATAACCCATAAATATTTTTGTACAATTTTCAATGAGTTTTTCAAATCATAACAGGGGATTCCGAAATTATTCTGGCTTTGTCTCAAAATATTTAAATATTTCATAATATAAAACTCTTTTTCTTACATCGTTTCTTCTATGTAAAACTAGATTCATTAAGCTTTAATTTCATATTTTATTCAGCCTCTAACTCAATTTTCACAATTTTTTGAGGATTTTCAAATTCATACAACTGCTACTGTCCAACACTGTTTTGGTGCAATATAATGATAACTATCATAAGTTCACTTTCGACTAATCATGGACTCACCATTTCATGAATTCCATGTTCAAATGCACAATTTAAGTTAACATGATATTGCAACAAAATTTATAATCATAATTCATACATCTTAGCTCACTGATGTCTCAACATTTCAAAGTCTCAATAACCATAAGTTTGGTGTACATACATGTACTCATCGTAATATATCATGTAACCATACCTCTTTAACATGCCCTCTTTAAGACTTCCATGAAATCTATTGCATTACCCGTTGAACCCTTGGAATACTAATGGATATGCAGAAAAGTTGCACATGAGTGCCACATATACATACGTAGCCAAAGCTACCTCATAACATGTAACGCTCACAATGGAGCTACTCACGGGTGTGCTCATAAAAGCTATCGGTCAATGTGTTGCTACACGGGTTGCTGACACAAGTTGCCAGGTATTCAGCCAACTCAAGGACTACCTAGCCACCGACAGGACACACAAAACCATTGTTTGTAACCCAATTACATGTATCGCATCCATTATGAACTCGGACCAATTCAACGAGCTCAGATGCCTCATATATATCATGAACTTGGACTAACCCAACAAGTTTAGATTTCTTAATTCCTAGTGACATGTCACATGTACCCTAAACTACTCCTAAGGTTCAGATGAGATTTTTCGATACTCTATCTCTGTCGAACTTACTCAAAGTGCCGATCTCACTATCCATAGTATCAATTGCCCTTTCATAGCATAATAAGGCATAACTCAAATAGCAAATAAGCTTTTAAGAATTTATATAACACATATCATATATTGCATATATCACTTGTCATGGATCAACATTTTCTTGCATTTCATGTAATATTCTTCCATGTCATATTTCCACATCATATACATCATCTCATCAACTTTTCCAATATATATATTAAAACATACAATATATGCAATAATAGTAAAAAATTATAATTCAAACATAACATTGCACTATTATTATCATACGAACTTACCTCGAATGCAATTTCGGCTAATCATTATCTTTTTGTCCTTAACCACATACTTTCTCGATTTAAGCCCGAATCTCAATTTTTCTTGATCTTATATGATGAAATTCACTCATTTAATCATTACGTTAATTAAAACATTCTATAATTCACAATGTGGCAAAATAACCATTTTGCCCTTAACTTTACAAAATTATGATTTTGCCCTTAGGCTCGTAAATCATTTTTATCGAATTTCTTCCTTTACCAAGCCTAGTCGAATTATTTTTATAACTATAGCAACTCAAAATTTCAATTATTTCACACATTTACAACTTATTTTACAACTTTACAAAATAGCCCTTTTAGGTGTTTTTCATGAACACCACTTCAAAAAAGTTGTTTATTTAACAACCAAAATTCATTTTCTTCCATAAAAATTCAGTAAACAACATGAATATTCTCATGGAAAAACCCTAAACTTTCAACTATTTTGCAAAATAGTCCCCTCATTAGCTAGATTATGCTACAAGTGTCCCAAAAGTATAAAAATTACCAAGAATGGCTATGAAAATTACTTACTTGCAAGAGGATACCTAGCTGAAATTTTAAAGCTTCAAAAACCCCCCTCTTTGCTGGTATTTTCAGTGGAGAAAGAGATGGGAAGAATATGATATCATTCCCTCTTTATTTTATTTTATTTTTTGTCAAATAAGCCATCCAATTCCATCTAACTTTGAAAATTATCTTATCTTTGTCTCTATGGCCGGCTAGCCTATATTTAAGGGTCTATTTGCACTTTAAATACCCCCAATTATGGTTCTCAGCTATTTAACACATTTGGCTAGCAAAACAAAACTTTTGCCCCTTACGTGATTTAATCCTTTTTCGTAATTAAGCTCACAATCGATAAAATTAATTCACCAAAATTTTCATGCACTTATATAAACATGCTATAACACATAAAATAATATTGAAAATAATTTCTCTGGCCTCAGAATAGTGGTTCCAAAACCACTGTTCTGACTAGGCCCAAAATCGGGTTGTTATAGATTGAAACAAATAAACAGAGTTTAATTGAAAGATTATTTCTCAAATTTGACTAAAAATAGGAGTCATATTTAACAATTCTTATGGGCTCTGTTATACCTACATCGTAAAATTTAACATGTGTTTCATGCGGACTTCAACAATTTTTTTCAGCGGATTTGATCTTTCAGCAAACCAAATAAATCTCTAATGAACTTGCCTAAGCTAGTATACCTTATCCAAGGCGAATGTGAATCTAGCAAACCTCACAAAACACACACATTTGCTAAACATATGTGAGACACACCTGGAGAATTTAGAATCATTGATTACCTAGTTGTCTTGAGACCCCCTATCCTAGGATGTTACATCACCATCATTACTAGGAAACTAGATTAAATTTTCATGTCAGTAGTCTCTAAACACGTAGATAATCTTGTCTTCCACTATAAAAGGGCCCATGAAATAGCTCACAACACACTTCTAACACACTTTTTCTTCTTCTTCTTCTTCTTTCTAAGACCTTCTCAAAATGCTTCCTATTCGTAGTGGCTCTTTGCTTATCCAGAAGTGAACCACCCAACTACCACATTTTTTTCCTCTATTAATGTGACTGGTTAACAATTGGTGCAATTAGTGTGGTCAACCATGATTAATCCAGTACCAACAACCCTCCCAACATTGAGCTCGGCAATACTAACAACCTACCAACCCAAAAACTCAAGGAGATGCAACAACCCAAGAGATACTAACATAAACTCAAACAATCCAGACTCAAGATCCATTGCATTTTAACCAAAATCTCCAATAGAAAAATCAAACCAACACTAACCCAAAAAATCAACAAAAGTCTTATTAGTTTAACTCAAATTGACAATTCTACCAATACCCCTAGAGGTAATATAACCACCCAACCTAACATCATGTTGGAGCTTCACTAGCTGATTAGAGTTCACAACTCATTAATCAAGATTTTAGTAATATAGCGACACGAATGAGAGAATGAAAGCTTTGGAGGAGAAAATATCTTCAAAATAAAGGAGATATGAAGAACAAAAAAAAAATCATCCAGGACCATATGGATAGACAGACACAAGCTAATGAGAGAAGTACATGGAATGAGAAGCTTATTGAGGAGTTGGGAGCAACTTAAGGACAAAATCCATTACAAAGAGACGAAGAGTTGTCGACTCTACACATAGGTAGTGACATGCAAATCAAGGTAATGATGATTTTGATGATATTTTAGGGAATGATGGTGATGATTAGAGGTGTTCATGGGTCAGAATACCCGGCTGGCCCGAAGGCCCGCCCAAAATGTGGGAGGGTTTGGGCAAAAATATAGGCCCAAAAAATGGACTTGAATAAAAAAATAAGGCCCATTTAAAAATGGTCTGGGCCTCGGGTAAGGTAATTTTAGCCCAGGCCCGGCCTAGCCCGAATTCACTAAAGGACAAAAAAAATCTGCATTTTTTTCTTTTTGAATGTTATTTTCTTGTTTTTTTCTTCATATTTTGCTACCATTTTATTATTATGTTGCTACTATTTTGTTGTTATTGTTTGGATATTGTATAAAACTTATTTTATTGTTAATTTTGTTACTATTTTAAAGGCATTTGTTAATTTTTTTTTTATTTTAAAGGCATTTTCTTGTTAAGTTGTATCTATCTTAGTGTTATTTAAGTCTACATATTTTTTAAAATTTATTTTCAATTTGTTGGGAAATATTTATTTTGATGTTTTTAGTATTTTTGATGTATTATATATATTTAGAAATAATATAAAAAATTAATATGGGCGGGCCGGGCCAGGCCCAGGTTTTAGTATTTTTATCCGGGTCGAGCTTGGGCAAAATTTTATGCCCTTTTTTGGGCCCAGCCCAGTCTGGGACTAATAAATGGGCATAATTTTTTAGTTGAGCCCAGCCCGGCCCGCCCATGAACACCTCTAGTGATGATAATAAAAGTTAGAACTTAAGTAAGAACATGTTAGAGGAGAAAATAGAGCAGTTAGAGAAAAACAGTTAGAACTTTCAAAAATCTGAGTCATCAGGATTAGTTAAGAAATATAAAAATGAGCCTTTGAATAAGGAGATGCTATGTCATTGTGTACCACCACTTTTAAATTTCCAAAAACTATGTATAACAAAAGTGTTGGAAAAATTTGGTTCAGAATTTCTTGCATAGCAGAAAAATAAATTTTTGAAAACTAAATTGGTTTGTGATATTTGTAGCAATAAATTTTTCCTGAAATATACCTGTGCATTAAGCAAGATGGACCATTTGTTGGAAAAAGATTGATTCGAAAATGGTGTTCTTGCATAATGAAAACTTAAAATTTTGAAAATCGAGCCAATTTGTGATATTTATAGCAAGAAACCTTTCCCAAAATCGCACCTGTGTTTTTAGCTAGATGGATCATTGTAATTTCCGACTTTCAACTGAACAACTTTCTCCTTTATTCTCGTATGATGAACTGCTTCGAGTGTAGGCTCAAACAGATTCAAATAAAAAACTAAACAAAAAATTATTTACTTTACTTTCAATGAGAAAACAAAATTCTCTCTTTAATAAAAACTAGTGGAATTATTATTCTGGAAAATAGAATTTATACCTAGAAAATAAATTCTCACAATTTTCAGGCAGAATAACAATATCTCAAAGTAATGTGTTAGCACTACTGGTGCCATCTATTTATAGGGAGAAGTACTGAAACTCATGTTGAATTAGTAGAAGTTTATTTCAATAGAAAAATAAAATCCTAGTTTAATTAGAAGAGAGAGGGATGATAACCCTAGTTAAATATACTAGGGGTTTTTGTCCCATGTATTAACATGAAGGGCTTTTGGGTCTCTCCCGTATCGAGTCCAATTATAAGTACTTCTTGGACTTTTAACCCAACACTATATAATTAAATTCAACCCAATATATGCTTTTTTATTTTCCAAAATAAAAATCATAAATTAATTTCCCGATTAAATAATTTTCTCAATCTAATTCTAATTCTGTAAAAACATGCAAACTTTGCTGTAAAAGAATCTATAAGAAAACATATTTGATATTTCTACGTTCAACAGGTTCATAATGACCAATTAATTTAATTTAATTTTTAAACATAAAATAATTAATAATAATTCAAAAAACCATAAATTAATTTTCCAGGTCATTTCCATTTGGTGACAGAACCACATACATTTCCAAATGCTTCACATTTCTCCAACTTTACCATTTCTATCAATTTATATTCATTCGATTTAAAATGTAATTCATTTCCTGTTTCAATGAGCTAGTGGAGGGACCAATTGGACATATGTAATTAGGACTCAAATGATTTATAATTATGTTCCAGCATTTCGCCTATTAATTATAAACTCATTTTGTCAAAAAGTCATTCCACTATATATCATGATTGACCTTTCTCTAATAACATACCATTACGAAAACAACTCGATCAATGCACGTCCAATGATCTTTTCATAAGTGTGTAACCCTCATAGGATATCCTTAATATTCTTTTGATAAATATGTTCTCTCAATATGATCCTATTTTATCTTGCGGTAGCAATTACATCTTTCTTCATGAAAATTTAATTATTATCAAATAGTAATTAAGTCATTCATCACAAAGATGAATGACCCGTGGCCATGTTTACTTTTCATCTATCATATAATGCCAATGAGAGGATATCATTTACCCATGTCTTGGGCTAAGAATTCCTCTATTGTGAATGATGCCACATATTGTAGAAATCGTATACCCAATGCACCAGCTTTCTGTTTCTTATCTATTTGAACTCAGACTTTTACATACATCAAAGTATACGAGTCACGCATCATCCACTCAAGATCAAGGTGTGCCATACTTTGAATGTCACAAGTGAATAAATCTAGAAACAGATTCAGGATCTATTCTTCTTGGTCCAGTTTGATGTACTGTTACTTTAGTCAGTCACGTGTGATAGCCCTAAAATGACCCTAGTCGGAAAGCGGTTTCGGGACCGCTAAACCGAGTCACCAAATTATTTGAATGTGATATTTATTGTCTAAAATATGTGATTATAAGGTGTGAAAGTTTTAGGCTTCGATTTAGTAAATTGCATGTGAATTTAGTCAAAAGGACTTATGGGTGACATTTTTGAAATGTGATAGGCTAATCTACTAGGACCTAATAGTGCATGTAATCAAAAGGGAGGACTTGCATGTCAATTTTTCCCCCCTAATATGTAGTGGCTGGCCATGAGCATGGGTGGACAAGATGTTATGGCTAAAAACATGTCATAGACATGTTGTGTTGGTGCATCATGGGAGGAAACAATAAAATAAAGTTAGTAATAAAATAAATGGAGTTGCATGTCAAATATCCATTTTCTAAGGTTAGTGGCCGGCCATGCTTTGAATGGAATTATTGTTTTTTTTGTATTTTAATTGTAAAATAAAGCTTAGTGGAATGTTATTATAATGGTGAATTAAATAATAAAAGAATTTGGTGAAAAGAACAAGGTAGCTCTTTTGTGTTCTTTTTAGCCAAAAATCAAATAAGAGAGGGGAGAAAAGTCTAAAACCATTCGGCACTTTGATATTCTTCATGAGGTGAGTTTCTTGATTAAAATTTGATGGAAATTTGATGTTTTTGGGATGGATGTTAAGCTAGTTAGGCAACCAAAGGTTCAATATTTTTTTGTTATGTGGTTATATGTGCATTTGGCCATGGTCTTTGCTTGAATTTGAGATTTGTAATGTGATTTTCCTAAATTGTCTATGAATTTTTGGTTGTTGATTTCATGGTAATGGTATATTGAATCCATGATTTGAATCCATGAAAATTTAGTAAGGTTGCATTTTGGCAACTTGCTTGGAATTATGAAATGATGTCCAAAATTTGTAATTCATGCTTAAATATTGAAATAGAGCTTACAATTAATAGAACCATGTAATAATTGAGGATTTTATGTGTTAAATTCTGGATGTTGGAGTTTTAGCTTTGAAATAGTTGTTAGATGAGTTATAAAGTACTAAAAATGGAAAGAGAAAGAGCTTAAGGCATGGTTAGTATTCGGCCATGATGAGAAGTAAGACAAATGCTACATATTTGGAACCCTTACATGGTATTTCGGCTTTAGTTAATTATTTTAGAAATTGAAGCTAAATGTTATAAGGAATAAGTGCATTTCTTGCTAACCGAATTATAATATAATCGAATGTGGTTTTACACAATAGTGATGTGATAAGTTTAAATTTGGTTCATTAGCTCAAGAACTCAAGGAAACAAAGTCGGATCGTGGAAAAAGGGAAATTGGTCGAATAGTCGGAATTGACGTACATTAGCGATCGAGGTAAGTTTTAAGTATTAAAGCCTATAATGTGATTGAGTATGATATGTTAAGCACATATTAAAAGAATCATAACTCTATTGTAAATTTTTATGCATATAGCCTAATGGCTATTATGAAGTATAGGTAAGTTATTGATATGATATGTTGCCAAATGGATATGATATTATGAAGTGCTAAAAGGATATGTCAGAAGAGTAAATTTGTGATAAACCTGCTTAGGACAGCAGCAGTAACATGAATTTAGAAAATCACCATAAATTGTTGGAGTTGAATTAGAGGCTGAATAAATTATGAAATTAAAGCTTAATGAGTCTAGTTTCTTATAAAAGAAACCGTGTAAGAAAATTAATTTCCGCTAATGAGATATTTAAAGTTGTGTGAGACAGTGCAGAATGACACTGTAATCCTCTATATGTTTTAGAAATCATTATAATTGTACAAAATTTTAAAAGACAATTTATATTCTAGATTCCTTAGTTAGTCTAGTTTCAAATGAAATAAACAAGAACATAGTTTTAATTTTTTACAATGAGAAATTTGATTTGTAGTGAAGAGTGGTCAGAATAGTCAAACAGTGAAATAGGAGAAACTTTAAGAAAAATCTGGTATTGATTGGCGAAACCTAAAATTCTGGAAATTTTATGGATGGAAGATATATGAGTCTATATTCAGGAAAAATTAACGGCAAGTGATTTGAGTTTTTAGCTCCGGTTATAAATAATTTAGTGACCATTGCTCAGGACAACAGCTCGTAGTGAATATGTGATTTTGTTGTAAACATGGATAAAACTTGTTTTAGTTGCTCATAAGCTATTGATTAAACCCATACTTGAATTCTAAATCATGATATCGTAAGCTTATGAGTATTCGAATATGAAATGATAGTATGGCATAAAATTGAATTATTCATTGGAAAGTGATGGATGTAGATTCGGCCAAGACCAAGTCTGTACATGATAGTATATGTGGTATGTGAAGTATATTTGAATAAATGTGAAAGTGTATATATATGTGATAAGGCCTAATGGCCGATGTGATGAATGTGAAAGTATATATGTGATAAGGCCTAATGCCGATGTGATGAATGTGAAAGTGTATATATGTGACAGGGCCGAGTGGCCAACGTGATGGATGTGAAAGTGTATAAATGTGATAAGTCCCGAAGGGCATTTGTGTCAGTACTATATCCGGGTAACCCCGCAGGCTTTATGCGAGAATATTATCACTGATTAATGTCCGTGAGCTTCGTGCTCGTACTATATCCGAGCTCTAAAGACCCGATGACTACGTGTGGAGATTTTGTCCGGGTAAGACCCGATAACTTCGTGTGGAGATTTCGTCTGAGCTAAAGGTCTTACCGATAATCCGAGTAGAGGTTAAAGCTATAAGACTTCGTAATAAGAATTGATTATAAATATATTCAATGCGAAAGGTTAAACAGGTATGTACTCCAAGTTTATATGTGAGCTTGATTTGCACTAAATCATAAGGTAGTTATGTGATGCATACGAGAGCAATCTATGAGACTATTCCTATGATTATGTGACATCGGATCAGTGTGAGAGGTTATGTGAAATCATACGATATATCTATGTCACATGAGCTCACTTTTATGTGAAAGTTTATCTGCCTATTGTATATGATGAGATGTGCATATTCGGTAAAGGGATGGTATGCCCGAAGGAAGAGTGAAATAAAAATATGAATAACTATGTTATAATTTGATTGTTATCTGTTGACACTGCTTAAAACTTACTAAGCATTGTAATGATTACTCCGTTTACTCCGTTTCCTCTGTTTTATAGATCTTATTTGGAAGCTACAGGCTCGGGGATCATCAGCAACTAGTCACACTATCACTATCCATTGTTTGGTACTGCTACGTTTTGGATTATCTTATGGCATGTATAGAATAGACTAGTGGCGGAAGAATATTTTTGGTTAATGTATATAAGCCATGCGAAAATGGCATCTTTTGAATGTTTACTTAGAGAAGTTTAAATTTTATCCCTGGCTGTGCTTAGTACTTATTTAAATGAATGATCTTTATTTCAAGAAAAAGTTCAAAATTTTACTGTTCTGACATGAGTTACAAGTCCGGTAATGCCCCTTACCTATTCCGGCGACGGTTACGGGATAGGGGTGTTACATTTTATTGGTATCAGAGCTACGGTTTGTCGATTCTAGGACTAACGTAGCACGCGTGAGTCTATTTATACATGCCATAAAGTGATAAAATGATAGTGTGATGATTTTTGACTATTAAAATGTGTTTGTTGTATTGTAATGAATCTTGATCCCGATCGAGCTATAGCAAGCTTCTGACTATGAGAATCTGCGATATAACTTCACTTAGATATGCCTAAATTATTAAGTTGATCAGGTACGTATCATGTACTCGTATTTGAATTTCGATTTGGATTGAATTATAAGGGTATAAGTGATGCAATTTTGAAAGAGTGTTATGACTATAAATGTGATTTTTGTATGTGGCTATGGAACTGGAAGTTGAATGGTCGATAAGCATGTTGTGTTTGTATTCAAGTAATGTAAATGATATACTAATGTGTATTGCTATATGTGTATATGTACATGAGAATTGAGAGTGAAATGTCCGGGCTAAATCTCGAAGAGCATTCGTGCTAGTGATGTATCCGGACTAAGTTTCGAAGAGCATTCGTGCTAGTGATGTATCCAGGCTAAGTCTCGAAGAGCATTCGTGCTAGTGATGTATCCGGGCTAAGTCTCGAAGAGCATTCGTGCTAGTGATGTATCCGGACTAAGTCTCGAAGAGCATTCGTGCTAGTGATGTATCCGGACTAAGTTCCGAAGAGCATTCGTGCTAGTGATGTATCCGGGCTAAGTCCCGAAGAGCATTCGTGCTAGTGATGTATCCGGGCTAAGTCTCGAAGAGCATTCGTGCTAGTGATGTATCCGGGCTAAGTCTCGAAGAGCATTCGTGCTAGTGATGTATCCGGACTAAGTTCCGAAGAGCATTCGTGCTAGTGATATATCCGTGCTAAACCCCAAAGAGCATTTGTGCTGGTGTTATATCCGGGCTAGGTCCCGAAGAGCAATCATGCTGGTGACGTGTATTCGGGCCTTCGTGCCTAGTAGGCTTCGTGCCGGTAATTTGAGCAAAGTTTAAGTGTTCATTACTATACGAATTCAAATTTAAATGAGATGATATGTTTAAAAGTGTACATACATGATGTTTATAGACTTGGTTAAGTCATTTCAATGTGTAATAACGAATGAATAAGAGCACTATGTGTGTGAATGATTAGAGGCACTATGTGTGTGCGAATTCCTTTAACCGAGCACTATGAGTGCGAGATCGGTCAGTGGGCACTAAGTGTGTGAAGTGGAATTCATGTAAGACCTCGTCTGGGACGAAGGCATTGATTTGAGATAGTGTGTAAGACCATGTCTGGGACATGGCATCGGCTCGATATGTGAGAATATGTAAGACCATATCTAGGATATGGCATTGTAAGAGCTATATGTGCTTAATGAGTATCCGTAATGATTTCGAATAATTCAACAGGTATATTTAAGATGATAAATTAAGTAAGATCAGAATAAGTGATACAGGTATGTACGGAAGGTATGAGAAAATCAGATGAAAGTAAAAAGATGGTGGATATGTTGTTAAGAAATGAATTCATGTTATAAATGTGTTACGAATTTAGTCTATGGAATGCTTGGTATATGAAGTCATATGTGCTATTGCTAAATGACCCCTATTTTTTTTTTTGTTAATCATATTCAAGAAATTATTTCGATTAAGTTCGACATTTGAAAGTCTGTAAGAATTTGTGATGAATGCTGATAATTTTGGATATATGGGTTATGTGCTAAAATAAATCCCATGCCGGTATACAATATGAGGCTTGATGCCAAATCGATTGTATACGGGTATCGTTAACGGTGATTGAATGTGCTAAATGAACTCAATGTTCAGGTATGTGGAAGTTGATTTTCTGTTGGAAATAGGTTAAGTTGAATAGTGAGATATGATGGAGTGATAAAGGATATTTATTGGGATGTTTGAGTATATGTGTACTTTCGGTCAGGTTACAGCTTATACATGAATGAAAATGTGGGTTACAAATATGTGGGTTGATGATGTGAATTATACATATTAATATGTGCTTAATATGTGTTTGAAATGCATTTGTGAATTAAATTAAGTGATTATTACTTATGAAATCAAGAAAATGAGATATATGTGCATACTTGTAGAAATGTTTATGTATTTGTTTTAAGATAAGAAAATGATTTTATAGATCGATGCGAAATCAATAATGAATTACAATTGCTATCAATGAGCTAATGTCTTTGTGGATATAATTCAATAAGAGGACGTTATCCTAAACTATGCATCGGTAGAAATTTTCGGGGACGAAAATTTCTTAAGTGGGGGAGAGTTGTGACAGCCCTAAAATGACCCTAGTCGGAAAGCGGTTTCGAGACCGCTAAACCGAGTCACCAAATTATTTGAATGTGATATTTATTGTCTAAAATATGTGATTATGAAGGTGTGAAAGTTTTAGGCTTCGATTTAGTAAATTGCATGTGAATTTAGTCAAAAGGACTTATGGGTGACATTTTTGAAATGTGATAGGCTAATCTACAAGGACCTAATAGTGCATGTAATCAAAAGGGAGGACTTGCATGTCAATTTTTCCCCCCTAATATGTAGTGGTCGGCCATGAGCATGGGTGGACAAGATGTTATGGCTAAAAACATGTCATAGACATGTTGTGTTGGTGCATCATGGGAGGAAACAATAAAATAAAGTTAGTAATAAAATAAATGGAGTTGCATGTCAAATATCCATTTTCTAAGGTTAGTGGCCGGCCATGCTTTGAATGGAATTATTGTTTTTTTTGTATTTTAATTGTAAAATAAAGCTTAGTGGAATGTTATTATAATGGTGAATTAAATAATAAAAGAATTTGGTGAAAAGAACAAGGTAGCTCTTTTGTGTTCTTTTTAGCCAAAAATCAAATAAGAGAGGGGAGAAAAGTCTAAAACCATTCGGCACTTTGATATTCTTCATGAGGTGAGTTTCTTGATTAAAATTTGATGGAAATTTGATGTTTTTGGGATGGATGTTAAGCTAGTTAGGCAACCAAAGGTTCAATATTTTTTGTTATGTGGTTATATGTGCATTTCGGCCCTGGTCTTTGCTTGAATTTGAGATTTGTAATGTGATTTTCCTAAATTGTCTGTGAATTTTTGGTTGTTGATTTCATGGTAATGGTATATTGAATCCATGATTTGAATCCATGAAAATTTAGTAAGGTTGCATTTTGGCAACTTGCTTGGAATTATGAAATGATGTCCAAAATTTGTAATTCATGCTTAAATATTGAAATAGAGCTTACAATTAATAGAATCATGTAATAATTGAGGATTTTATGTGTTAAATTTTGGATGTTGGAGTTTTAGCTTTGAAATAGTTGTTAGATGAGTTATAAAGTACTAAAAAATGGAAAGAGAAAGAGCTTAAGGCATGGTTAGTATTCGGCCATGATGAGAAGTAAGACAAATGTGATGGATGTGAAAGTGTATAAATGTGATAAGTCCCGAAGGGAATTTGTGTCAGTACTATATCCGGGTTAAAACCCCGCAGGCTTTATGCGAGAATATTATCACTGATTAATGTCCGTGAGCTTCGTGCTCGTACTATATCCGAGCTCTAAAGACCCGATGACTTCGTGTGGAGATTTCGTCTGAGCTAAAGGTCTTACCGATAATCCGAGTAGAGGTTAAAGCTATAAGACTTCGTAATAAGAATTGCTTATAAATATATTCAATGCGAAAGGTTAAACAGGTATGTACTCCAAGTTTATATGTGAGCTTGATTTGCACTAAATCATAAGGTAGTTATGTGATGCATACGAGAGAAATCTATGAGACTATTCCTATGATTATGTGACATCGGATCAGTGTGAGAGGTTATGTGAAATCATACGATATATCTATGTCACATGAGCTCACTTTTATGTGAAAGTTTATCTGCCTATTGTATATGATGAGATGTGCATATTCGGTAAAGGGATGGTATGCCCGAAGGAAGAGTGAAATAAAAATACGAATAATTATGTTATAATTTGATTGTTATCTGTTGGCACTGCTTAAAACTTACTAAGCATTGTAATGCTTACTCCGTTTACTCTGTTTCCTCTGTTTTATAGATCTCATTTGGAAGCTACAGGCTCGGGGATCATCAGCAACTAGTCACACTATCACTATCCATTGTTTGGTACTGCTACGTTTTGGATTATCTTATGGCATGTATAGAATAGACTAGTGGCGGAAGAATATTTTTGGTTAATGTATATAAGCCATGCGAAAATGGCATCTTTTGAATGTTTACTTAGAGAAGTTTAAATTTTATCCCTGGCTGTGCTTAGTACTTATTTAAATGAATGATCTTTATTTCAAGAAAAAGTTCAAAATTTTACTGTTCTGACATGAGTTACAAGTTCGGTAATGCCCCTTACCTATTCCGGCGACGGTTACGGTATAAGGGTGTTACATCACGTTTATGTCTCTATCCTCTAGGAGTCATCTGCTCCAATGCCCAAGACAAAGCATCATTCCAATTAGACTTGATAGATTATATATTAATATTTCAATCAGTTTACTAAATCTTCGATTAGACTAAGGACAGTTTTAGGTTCATCTACTAATATAAGTTCTCTTTCAGTATTATGATCTAACCACGTAACACCAGTTAGTGTTAGTTTAAACATTTGACAACCGGTACTGAGCCAATATTTGCTTCTATTTTTCTTTACATGGAAAAACCACATTAGGACATTATATAAAGAATATTAATGTAATCCATTAATTATTTTATTAACCAAACTATTTGAAAAAATTACAAGTTTATAAATGAATATACTACACTCAGGGCACTTGATCCAAAAGCCTTACACTTACCCTAGTGAAGTAGATGAGTCGTATTATGTATTCCCATGCTCTTCACGTGTTTCTCAAATCTTTTAGCTAGTAGAGTCTTGGTAAACGAGTCCGCAACGTTGTCCTCAGATGCGACTTTGACTAGATCCACAATTTTGTGTACACCGATCTCTCTTATGATATGATACTTTCTATTAATATGTTTTGTCCTTTAGTGGTTTCTAGTTTCCTTGGTATTAACTATTGTTGTATTATTGTCACAATATAGTGTGATAGCCTTTTCCGTACTAGGAATGGCTTTAAGATCCATAAGGAACTTTCAAAGCCATATTGCTTCTTTTTGTAGAATAAAAAACATCTAGATATTCAGCCTCCATAGGGGAGTTGTAACACCCCTCACCCGTATTCAACGCCGGAATAGGGTTACGGAGCATTACTGAACTTATTATACAATTGAACATACATTTCACATACATTTTCCATTTTCATACAAATATCATTCATAAACAATCACATTGTCCCTAATACGAGTCTATGAGGCCCTAAACATGCATTTGAGGTGGTTCAAGACTAAACCGATAACTTAGGAAAAGTTTACAAAACTTAGAAATTTTTACAAAATACAGAGGACACAAGCTTGTGTGGCTCAGTCGCGTGTCTCAAACGGCCAAATACATGTCCGTTTCACAGGTCGTGTGGACATTCAAAATGGAATCACATGGTTGTGTCTCAGCCTGTGTCTGACCCCGTGTAACTTTCTAACTTGGGTCACACAACCAACCACACGCCCGTGTGCCCATCAAAATGGCAACACATGCCTGTGTGCTAGGCCGAGTGCTAGGTCATGCCAAACTTGTAAGGTATACTGAATTATGCCCAAGGGCCAAGTCACACGTCCGTGTGCTGGGCTGTGTGGAGCATACTGACTTGATTTATAATTCAACACCAGGGGACACACGGCTATGTAACTTGACCGTGTGTTAGACAAGGCTGAGACACACACCCGTGTCTTTGCCCGTGTGGACAAAAATAGGCTATTTACCAAGCCATCTTGCCGCCCAAATTTGCACACACCTATACGAACCCAATTGGCACAAAAACATGCCATATATAAACATTCAAATCAATCTCAACCAAGCTTAATTCATACTAATTCTATACCATCATCCACAAGTCACACAAGTATCATTATTTGTCATTCAATTTCATATCAAGTGCATATTCACAAAACATCCATATGGTCACTTACAAACATATATTACTTGTTTATTACCACAAACATGCCATACCTCACAAATCAACCTTTCACTATAAACATTTATATAGCAAATACCAATCACATAACCAATGCCTTTAACACACACATATATATATACATCACCAAGCATGACAAAATAAGCCAATTCACAGGGCTATAAACAAAACCAAACACATATCATTTGCAAGCCAATTCAAATAGCTAAATTCATTGCCAAAATATTTAAAAAAATGACCAAAGCTCCTATACATGCCATATAACCAAAATAATAGATTCAAAAGTACCAAAGTGATAGCTTGATTGTGTGATGAGGTCTCTGACGATTCCCAAATCTAAGCTAGCTTTGATTACACTATAAAACATGGAAAATAAACTGAGTAAGCTATAAAGCTTAGTAAGCTCATATGAAAATTAACTCAACTTACCAAAAATATACAATTCAAACATTTGGTCATATGAATAAACAACTTATATAATGTAAACTGAAAAATATATAGGATTTTTCCTATGTAATTTATTACATTTTTACTTAAATTTGTTCTTAAAACTAAGTAATTGTTTAATAAATTAATGAAATATGTGAAATTATGAAATTATGACATAGAAATTATTAAAATGTGAATTTATGCTTTATTACATAGTTTTCATGCATAAAATGACTTATTTTATATTTATTTGAACATATTATATTTTTAAGACATAAAATGGGCAATGTATGATTAAATTAAATAATAAAATATAAAATTATATTTAATAATTCATTTTAAAATAATTTATTAGTAATTTTGATTTTAATTAATTTTTTTAAATTGGATAAATTTTATTCTTTGGCCCATTAATTCATTGATTTATTTTGGACAGGTCTGATAGCTTTGTTTGATTACAAAAACTATCCAAATTGAAGACCAAGTCAACCCAATTTTGGCTACACATGGCTGTCCACATAAACCACTTTTTTTGTTTAATTACACAAGGTCCTTACAATGTTGAAGAAATTAGAGATTTGCCTAAAGATTTACATTTGACTGAGTCTAAGTCCTGAGTTGTTATGGCATTTAAATTGCTTAAAAATCAAGCAAAATTCAACTTAAATCCACTAAGCATGGTCGACGCTCATTGGAAAAGCTTGAAGAGACTAAACCTCTCTATTTTTAGCAAAATACTCTCCTCTCTTCACCTACAAATAAGACTTCATTTGATCTCATCAATCACCCCTCATCCCTCATCATTCTCTCTTCTCTCTCAATTCTCTTTAGCATTTTCCATTCCCCATGCCTAGCATCATCTCTTCATAGGGATTTTAGCAATTAAGCCTCTTAAAGAGCCCTTGGTCGGCCACCTTGGAGAGCCATTAGCAAAGGAGCAAAGCAAAGGAGTGAAGGGGCCTCGTAAGTTAGAGTCTTAGGTGACAGCCACTCTGATTTGGGTTTAATCTTTCTTTTCTTTAGTTTAACCTAAAAATGGTTGGTATGTGTTCTTTGTTCTTATTTACAACAATGTTAGCTTAATTTTATTTAAGCTAGGATGATTGCTTTGATTAAATAATATTTATTTGATTCATGCTTATAATGTTTGTGTCTCAATCGAACATGTTTTCAATTAAAATCAAGTTTGTATTTTGTCCATTCGTGATTGAAATGCACTAGAATTAGCTGAGCGATCCTAAGCAAGCGACGACTAGTGGATGCCTAATTGGAATGTGCATGCTCAATTTAGATCTTAACCCGATTAAATTACAAGTTGCATAACAACTCTAACCAATCTCTGTTATCTGCATATTTTTTAGATTTGTGTGATTAAACTGTTTCAAACCTAACACGTCTCTGTTACCTCACATGAATGCTAAGAAACCATTAGTAAATAAGGATCAGTAGAATGTGTATTTACTAAGTAAAGGATTCCGAAAGGACCTAATGTGGTTTTCAAACTCATGAAAGATCAAATTGCCATGGAATGTTTTTCCAAATGTTATTAAGCATGTTGATAATAAATTAAGTTTAATTAAAGCAATTGTCCTAGTTATCTATGTTATAATTGTTGCAAATTGTGTTTAATTTTGCTAAAATCTATTTCATTCATATAGTTTGCATACATAGGGTAATTTACATTAGGGATCATTGCATTTAGTTTAATATATTTAATTTTAATCATCACTTCTCAACCATGTTGTGTTTTTATTTACCAAGTTGTTAGTATAATTTTACAATTAAGTGATTTAACACAAATACAATCTTTGTGGAGACAATAACTTGATACTTACTTACTACTTGATAATGACTATGTATACTTGCACAAACCTATGCGTTACAAGTTTTTGGCGTCGTTGTTGGGGATTGTTAACTGTTTTCATATCATTTTTTTTGCTGTGAAATTATTTACTTCCAATTTGGTTTATTTCTAACATTACTAACTTATTCTTTTAAATTGTGTGATTTTGTTTTCAGGTGTTTATGAGTATAGATCAGATTATTGATTTACTCGCTGTAGACCTTGAAATTGAGTGAACTTTCAGATAAGGAAGATGTGAACAAATAGCTCAAAGACTAGTCGATATAGACCTTGGAAATCAGAATCAAGACCAAGGTAATGAAGCCGGTCATGTATGGAACCCTATCCTAATTGCCGATGATAGGGATCGATGCATCAGACAATATGCTGTGCCATTTTTCAGTAAGTTAAATCCAGGACTTAAAAGGCTGGATATTGAGGCAACCCAATTTGAATTGAAACCAGTGGTGTTTCAAATGCTCCAAACGGTGGACCAATTCAATGGTATGCCCACGGATGATCCATATCTCCACCTTCAATTGTTTATGGAGGTGAGTGTTCATTCAAGATAGCCGATGTGGCTGAATATGCATTGAGTTTGAAGTTGTTTCTGTACTTGTTGTGAGATCGAGCACATGCATGGCTCAATTCATTGCCACCAATTTCCATATCTACATGGCAAGAAGTAGAAGAGAGATTTTTGGTTAAGTATTTCCCACCTAGCAAAAACGCTAAGTTGAGGAACGAGATCACAACTGTCCAAAAATTGGATGACGAATTTTGTATGAGGCTTGGGAGAGATTCAAGGAGTTACTTCGTAAGTGTCCTCATCATAGGATTCCTCATTGTATCCAGTTGGAGACATTCTATAATCGTCTCAATACACATACAAGATTGATGGTAGATGCTTCTACGAATGGTGCAATTTTGTCTAAGTCTTATAATGAGGCTTATGAGATCATCAAGAGGATTGCGAGTAATAACTATCAATGGCTAACAAATCGTGTAACAACCCAGTTTTGGGCCTAATCAGAATAGTGATTTCGAGACCACGAATCTGACCTAGAAAATTTTATTTTTCTTGTATTTTTATGGTCTACAGTTTTATGGAATGATTCTGTGAAAATTTCATTTGAAAATTTTGACGTTTGAGCACTCAATTTAGTAAAAAGGACTAAATTGAAAAAAGTACAAAACTTGAGTTCTAGAAGCTAGACGTGTCTAATTGCTATGAAATTTAAATTGAAGGTCATTAGATGGTAAATAGACCATTTGTTAAGTTATTGGACAAAAATGGACATGAACTAAAAGAAATTTTAGTGTTTTAAGAAAAGGGCATTTTGGTCTTTTGGTAATTAAATGAATTAATAAGCAAATTAAAAGCCAATTTTTGCTCATCTTCTACCCCTTGGCCAAAATTTATAAGAGGAAGACATATCTAGGGTTTTTCAAGCTTTTAAGCTCGATTGTAAGTCTGTTCTTGCCCCGTTTTTAATGCTCTTTACATTTTTGAAGTCGTTGTAACTCGATCTACCTATTTTAGCACTAATTTGAGGTATGATTAAGGTCTAAGGTTTGAACCATCATAGATATTTTTGTATTTTTATGTCTAATGGTAGAAAATGAATGTTTGGTGTTTGATCGCGTGATTCGTAACAAGTAATAGATATTTATAATGAAGATCAAACCTAGACTAACTATTATCACGACGAAAAGGCAAGCACACCTATCGAACAATAGTATAGTAATGGCAAGACCGGGATATCGTACCCAAGGGAACCAAAAGTACTAGAAATAACTATCTTTTTATTATTTAACCTAGAAATAAAGAGGGGTTGTTTATTAAACTAATTAACTAAACTATTTAACTAATTAAACTAAAGCAAAGAGAAAATTTGGAAAAAGACTTGAAGAAGAGTAATTGATAAAGACGACACCCAAGGAGGAATCCACCTAGATTTCACTTGTTATCTGACTCTAAACCAGACGATTTATTCACTTGACTTGATCCGTGAGATTCCCTAACCTATATTATTATCTCTTTCGAGACTAATAACGTCTAACCCTTAATTGAATTAATTGAAATCTCTTTCTTAATTAAAACCCCTAGGGAAGCAGTAAATCGATCTATGGACTCCCATATTAGGTTTCACCCTAATCCGGCAAAATCTTGTAACCCTATTTTCAGGCGTTCGATCAACTCCGCTTAATTATGCCAAATCTACTCTTAGACAGGGACTTTTACTCCTCTACATAAGTACATTAAATCATGAATCAATACCCGGAATATTAACTCAAGCATTAAGAACACATAATTAAGAACAAATTAAGTATTTATCATACAGTTCAGATAATAATAACAAAATCCATCATAGGTTTCAGCCCCCTTAGGTATCTAAGGGGTTTAGTTCATAATAAAATAAGAGTACATCTCAAAAGTATGAAAATAACAAAACATAAAGAAAACTTTAAAACCCCTGAATGAATTCTAAGAGAGATCTTCAGTCTTGAAGTAGCTCCGGTTTTTTGGATAGATCGTCTGGCTTCCTTCAAGTAATTCCCGGCATGTGGTTTTGTACTCCAGAAAAGTTCTAGAGGGAGGCCCCCTTTCTAAGTCATACTTAGGGTGTTTATATAGGCTTTGGATTGGCTTTCTTCCTCCCTAAGTATCCTTTTCTGTGTAAAATACAGCTTCTTGAAAAAGGGACACGCCCGTGTGCCACGGCTATGTGACGTGATTGCCAGGCCGTGTTCGATCTGTTAAATTGCACACGGTCGTGTGGGTCAATGGCCAGGCCGTGTGAATCATGAAAGCCTTGGTCGACACCCTCGAAAGACACGGGCGTGTGAGCTGCTCGTGTGGCAAGGCTTAAGCCGTGTCATCTTCTCGATTTGGTCCATTTTGTCCCTTTTTTGCTCGTTTTTGGCTCATTTTGAGTCTTGGTGCTCTCCTGAGTGCAAAACATGAAATAACCAGATTAAGAGCACCAAAATTCAAAAATCTAGTAATAAACATCCATAAATATGCTAAGAATTTAGGGTAAAAATATGTATAATTTGGCGTTTATCAGTGTTAGATAAACAACTTTTGCTAAGTGATTTTCGATAAAAATGTCAAAAATGACCTATTTATAAAAGTTATAAAATAAGTAGTAATAGTGTGATTGAGTGGAAAATGTGGGCTGTTATAAGTATGAAAATGGTTCAGCTAGGCTTGGGTTTTGAAGAAATTGAATACATTTCAATTTATGAGACTAGAGACTAAATTGTAAAAATGTAAAACATTAGGGGCAAAAATATAATTTTTCCATGATATGATTTTTGGACTGAATTGAATAATGTGTGTATTAAATAAGTTAAATTTGTTATTATAGATCGAGATAAACGAGGTTCGGAACTAGATCAGGGGAAAAACAAAGTGTTTGACGATTAGGTGAAATTCTATTATTTTTGTACCGAGGTAAGTTCGCATGTAAATAATGCATTGTTATATTTATGTTTTAAATACTTTAATATTGTATGAATTGTGATTGACTGCTTGGACGTATTCAGCAAGTTTCAACAAGTGAGAATTCTCAGTTGAGCCTTAGGAATAGAATAGGATACGAGTGAAATGTCACTAGGAACCCATGTGTTTATGTGATCCGGGTGCTGGTCTCGTACGTCCTACTAATGGTTGGGTAGTTCAGCATGAGTTGCGGATACCTGACAGCTTGTGTGAGCAGTACTGTGTAGCTATTTCTTGACTGACAGCTTGTGTGAACAGGCCAGTGAGTAGCTCGAAAACGAGTCTATATGTACTATGAGATATGTGGTAGCTTGGCTACATATGTGGAACTTATGTGCAAGATTTTTGAGTGTTCAATGGGAATGTCAAAGTTGTGAAAGACTATGGTATGTTACGAATCGGTACAGATATGTACGTAAAACTCATACGTAATGAGCTCGATAAGTGATGAACCCTTAGTATGGTTATGATTGAGTAAGTTAAGACTAAACATTTTGATATCATTCATGTTAATTTTTATCATGCTAATTGTACGTTAGATGTGTGGTTATGATGCTTATTATTTACATAGGGACTTACTAAGCGATAAAGCTTACTCCGTTTTCCTTTCCCTTGTCTTATAATGTCACCAAGCTAGCGGGGATCAGTGACCGTTAGAGATCTACTCACACTATCATAAAATATTTTGGTACAAATGAATTCAACATTTTGAGTTATGGCATATATAGGGGACTTGGTTATTTTGTTATGTGTCATAATTGATTTGGCCAAATGTGTTAGGTTTTGTTGGTTGAAAGTTAATTTTGTATAAGGCCATTCAAAATTGGCTACTTTTGGTATAATCAATTTACATGATGATGTTTTTCTTGGATGTGGGAATTTACTTGATTGAGTTGATAAGTATATGATATTTGTGCATGATAGATAGTAGCATGTAAATGATGTGTTGATGTCTTGGTTGTGGCTGATTTGGTTGTATGTAAACGATTGGATTGGTGCTATGTTGTGTTGTGTATGTGTGTGCAATAAAGGGTAGAAATATGGCTTGGTAAATAGCCTTATTTTTGTCCACACGGGTAGGCACATGGGCGTGTGTCTAGGCCGTCTGTGACACACAGTCTACCCTACAGGCATGTGTTAGGCCGTGTGTCCCCTGCACCCTAATTTTTGCAAAACAAAATGCTCAGAATTAGTACATGGGCAAAGACACGGGCGTGTGTCTCAGCCGTGTGGATGACATGGCCTTAGGCACGGGCATGTGTCCTGGGCATGTGAAGTTTGCTCCTATTTCATGAAAAATCATAATTTTTAAATCAACCATACGGCCTAGCACATGGGCGTGTGACTTGGCCGTGTGTCTTCAATTTGTTCTTGGGTGACAAAAAGAGAGTTACATGGGGTTAGGACACAGGCGTGTGTCACCACACGGCCTGCCCTCACGGGCGTCTCCCATATCCACACGGGCATGTGACCCCTGTTTAGTGGAAAATTTTCTAAGTGATGTGAAATTTTCTACAATTCTCAATTTAGTCCCGAACCACCTCCAAACTAATTTTTGGGCCTCATAGCTCGTATTAGGGATACTGTGATTGTATATGAATGGTTTTAGTTTGGACAAAAAATTATGATTTTGAAATGTATGTTTGTTTGTGTTTAAGTCCGGCAATACCTCATACCCTATTCTGGCGTCAAATACGGCTAAGGGGTGTTACAAATCGAACAACTTCAGGAAGACGTGTAGTCGGAGTTCATGAAGTTGACGTCGTCACTTTGTTATCAGCTCAGGTATCGTCTATTTCCTCTTTGTTAAAACAATTTACGATTAATAGTGCTAACAATTTTACAGCTTAGCCACCAAGTCTGTTTGAAGAAGTTTCTTGTGTGTACTGTGGGGAAGGTCATTGTTTTAAGAATTTTCCATCAAATCCTATGTCAGTGTACTATGTGGGGAACCAACATGAAAATAGGAGTGGACAAGGACCCTAGTCCAACTTCTACAATGTAACACCCCTCACCCGTATTCAATGTCAGAATAGGGTCACGGAGCATTACCGGACTTATAATACATTTAATCATACTTTTCACATACATGTAAACCAATTCACACAATCACTATTCAATTTAGATCAAATTGTCCCTCATACGAGCCAATAAGGTCGAAAACATGCTCTGGAAGTGGTTGGGGACTAAATCGATAGTTCAAGAAACTTTCACAAAACTTTGAAAATTTTTCTCAAAATAGGGGACACACGCCCTTGTGGCCAGGCTGTGTGAGTGCCACAAGCCGTGTAGACATTCGAAATGGGAGCACATGGCCATGTCCCAGTCCGTGTCCAACCCCATGTAACTCTCTGCCTTAGGTCACACGGCCAACACACACTCTCGTGTGGCTAGCCCAAATGCCCTAAAAATGGCCACACACGTGTACCAGGCTGTGTGCTAGGCCGTGCCAATCCTGTAGGGTATACTAACTTATGCCACACAGTCAAGTCACACATCTATGTATGAAGCCATGTGGAGCATACTGACTTGATTTTTAAGACCACACCAGGGTACTCATGGCCATGTAACATGACCCTGTGTCAAAAACGGTTGAGACACAGGCCCGTGTCTCTGCCCGTGTGGACAAAAATAGGCTATTTACCAAGCCATTTTACCACCCCGTTTGGTACACATCTTCACTGACACAAATGACACCAAACCATAGCAAATTATGCAATCCAAAACAACTAAGCTAAGCCTAAATCCTACCATTTCCATACTAACCAATTCAAGGCACATAAATACCACAATATGCTATCTCATTCCACACCAATCCTTGACTTCTCAAATCATCAGAACGACCATTATTAAATATGCATTATTTGACCTAAATTTGCAAGGATACCAATAACCATAATTCATTAATTTACCATTCATAGTACCTATTATCAACAATCGTCACATAACTATCAACCAACTCAATTCACAACACATAACTATACATATATGTACATTATTCAAATATATCAAACAAACCAAAATAATCCATCACACATGGCTATATATATACAAACCAAAATATAAACATTTACAAGTCAATTCAGTTGTTCAAAATCATTACTAAAAGATAATTTACATGAGTCAAAGTCCCTATACATGCCATATACTTAATATACCAAAGTTCATAGGTACCAAGTGATAGGTAGATAGTGTGACGATGTCTCCGACGATCTCCAAATCTGAGTTAGCTTTAAATTCACTATAAAACATAGAAAAAATAAACAATGTAAGCTTTAAACCTTAGTAAGCTCATATGTTAACAATAAGCAACTATCACCATTCATTAGTCATTTAAATAATAGAAAACAATATACAACAATTCTATTAAATCTCAAAGCTATCAAATGATCATTCGCATAACTTACCAAAGAACTTATCAATTCCATAGTTTTAAAACTCAATTCATTACCGTAAGTACATGTACCATATCGTACCAGCTTCATACTCAACCAATCTTTCATTTACCCATTGAACCATTCAGAATAGAAATCGGATACTCAAGGATCTTACACCATAAGTACATATACCATGGCCTGAAGCCAAATCAAAGTAACTTATCTGAAATTTTGATATCATGGCCCGAAGCCAAATCAGCCTATATGCATGGCCCGAAGCCAAATCGATTTATCTTGCACCCGAAGTGCTAAATCATGGCCCGGAGCCAACTCAAGATATCCCTATGTCACTAGCATCCTAAACTATTCCTAAGGTTGAACTGAGATTCTAGTTGTCGAATCTTCGTCAAATCATTTCCTAACTTTTTTGTAATCACATAATCATAATTCATGCTATATCAAAGCACATAAAATACATTTGAAATGAAATTATAACATACGAACTTACTTCAGATATTAAAATGGTGAATCGAGTCAATTAGTCGATAACTTTATCTTTTCCCGAATCCAAATCTGTATTTCTCTTTTCTTGATCTAAATGTATTTAGAATTAACTTATTTAATCATCTATTCATTCAATTTAATCTAAAACACACTTTAAGACACATTTACACTTTTGCCCTACACATTTCACATTTTTAGAAATTAGCCCCTAATTTGCATTGTCACTAAAAATCACTTAACAAAACTTGTTTAACTAACAACAAACATTCATAATCTATCATTAAACATGAAAATACTCATATATTCATCAATGGCAACTCTCACAAATTTTAACAGTTTTGCAAAATAGTCCCTGTGCTAGATAATACTAATTGCAGCAATCACAAAAAGATAGAAATCATCAAAAACCGAGTCAAAAATCATACCTTAATAACTAAGTGAAGTTGCTGAAATTTCAAGCTTTAAAATGGTGTTTTTCTATCCTTAAATCGGTGGTGGTGGCTTAATGAAGGTTAAAACATAATGTTTTTGTTATTTAACTTAAGTTGTTTTATAATTACTATTTTAACCTTTAATATTAATCACTTAAAACAATTATTATAAGCCCATATTTTCCACTCATCATTATAATGGTATAATTACAACATAAGGAACTTCACTTTAATAGACAATAGCTATTAGAACTCAATATTTACGCTTTACGCGATTTAGTTCTTTTTATCAAATTAACTATTCAAGCGATAAAATTTCTTCACGAAACTTTCACACATATATACTATCATGCTGTAAACACTTAAAATAATGTTAAAATAAATTTTCAAACTCAGATTTGTGGTCTCAAAACCACTATTCTAATTTGAATAAAAATGGTTGTTACAACTCTCCCTCTCAGTAATTTTCGTCCCTGAAAATCTTACCAATTAATAGATTAGGGTATTGTTTTCTCCTAGCTTCTTCGGACTCCCATGTAGCCTCTTCGATACGGTGATGATGCCATAGGACTTTTACTAAAGCTATGCATTTATTTCTCAATTCTTTGACTTCTCGAGCTAGAACTCTAATCAGTTCTTCGTTGTATATCATATCAGGTTAAATTTCAATCTCTGACAGAGAAATCACATGTGACAGATCAAATCTATATCAACACAACATCGACACATGAAATACATTGTGGATCTTTTCTAACTCAGTTGATAAAGCTAGTCGATATGCCACTGCCCTATTCGTTCAATAATCTCAAACGGTCTAATAAAACTTGGACTCAATTTGCCTTTGCGACCGAAACGAAGTATTTTCTTCCACAGAGATACTTTTAAGAGCACTCTATCACCGATCTGAAATTCAATGTCTTTCCGTTTCAAATCTGCATATGATTTCTGTCAATCAAAATTTACTTTCAAATAGTCGCAAATTATTTCCACTTTCTCTTCGATTTCTCTAACCAAATCAACCCCGTGAATCTGTTTCTCGCTAAGCTCAGTCTAGTACAATAGAGTTTGGTATTTGTGACCATACAATGCTTCATATGGAGCCATCATTATGCTCGATTGAAAGTTGTTATTATATGCAAATTCAATCAGCAGCAAATATTTCTCCCAGTTGCCTTTAAACTCTAAAACAAAACATCTGAGCATATCTTAAAGAATCTAATTACTCTCTTAGACTGACCATCGATTTGCAGATGAAAAGCTGTACTGAAATTCAACTTCGTACCTAAAGCTTCCTATTATTTCTTCTAAAACCATGACGTAAACCTTGGATCTCTATCTGAAATAATTGAAATTGGCACCCCATGCAAACTAACGGTCTCAGCAATGTACAATTCATCTAATCTATCGAGTGAATAGTCAGTACGTACCGAAATGAAATGTGCTTATTTCGTTAATCGATCAACGACAACCCAAATACCATCTTTCTTTTTTAGAGAAAAAGGCAATCCTGATACGAAATCCATCGTAACTCTATCCCATTTCCACTCTGCTATCATCACTGGTTGAAGCAAACCCGAAGGTACTTGATCTTCAGCTTTAACTTGCTGACACACTAAACATCTCGTTACAAATTCAAAAATGTCTCGTTTCATACCCGACAACCAATACATTTGTTTCAAATCGTTGTAATTTTAGTACTTCCAAGATGAACGGATAAACAACCACTATGTGCCTAGTGTAAATTTTTTTGAATATACTCTGAATTTTTTGGTATGCAGAATTTATCTCGAAACATCAAACAATCATCAGATCCGATTTGGAACTCTGAATCACTAGTTGACTCGCATTGCACTCTTTTAGCTTCACTATCACATTTCTGAGCTTTACAAATTTGCTGAAGAAATATTGGTTTAGCTTTTAACTTAGCTAAGATCGAACCATCATCGGATAATGTCAACTGTATATTCATTGCTCTCAAGGAAAACAATGACTTTCTATTCAAACCATCTGCGACCACATTTTTTTCCCCGGTTGATAATCAATTACTAACTCATAGTCTTTTAGTAATTCAAGCCATCTCCATTGTCACATATTCAAATATTTTTGAGTCATAATATACTTTAAGCTTTTATGATAAGTAAAGATGTGACATTTTTCACCATACAAATGATGACGCCATATTTTCAATGCAAAAACTATAGCAGCCAATTCTAATTCATGCATCGGATAATTCTTTTCTTGCGTCTTCAACTATCTGGAAGCATAAGCTATCACTTTTCCCTTTTGCATCAATACATAACCTAAACCATTCAATTACGCATCAATGTTAATAAAAAATTCTTTACCCGACTCAGTTTGAACCAACAGTGGTGCCTTAGTTAACAAATGTTTCAGTTGATCAAAACTTTGTTGACATTTCTCGGACCATTCAAACTTTACATCTTTCTGTAGCAGTCTAGTCATCAGTGTAGCAATTATCGAGAACCCTTTTACAAAGTGTTTATAGTAACCAGCTAATCCCAGAAAGCTTTTGACCTCGGATACATTTCTAGGTGGTGTCCAGTCAACAACTGCAGAAATCTTGCTCGGATCAATTCGAATGCCATCCCTCGAGACAATATGTCCCAAAAAATTGAATTCCCGAAGCCAAAACTCACATTTTCTGAATTTAGCATATATTTGCTTATCTCTCAAGGTTTACAACACAATCCTCAAGTGCTCGGAATGCACAGACTCATCTTGTGAATAGATCAGAATGTCGTCAATGGACACAACAACAAATCTGTCTAAATACGGTCTAAAGATCCTATTCATCAAATCTATAAAAATGGAAGGAGCATTAATTAGTCCAAAAGGCATAACTTAACTTGCAACTGATAATAACCCGATCTCAAATCAACCTCTGAAAACACGTTGCACTTTTCAACTAATCAAACAAATCGTCTATTCTCAGTAACACATACATTTTCGTTACCGTAACCTTATTGAGCTGATGATAGTCAATAAACATTCTCAATGACCCATCTTTCTTCTTTACTAACAATACAAGTGCACCCCGGGGCAAAGAACTTTGCCATGCAAAACCTCTATATGTTGACTCTTGCAACTAAGCTTTCAACTCTTTAACTCTGTTGAAGCCATTTTGTACGGAGCTATAGATATTGGCAAAGTTCCCGATACTAACTCAATAGCAAACTCAACCTCTCTAACTAGTGGCAACCCTTGCAATTCTTCTAGATATACATCCGGATATTCACAAACTACAAGCACCAATTCAATCTTCTTTTTAGACACCTTGGTATCTAAAACATATGCTAGGTACGCATTCAACTATTTTTGACATATCTTTGAGTCGACATCGATGAAATCAATATAAACAATCCATCCGACTCATCAGATTCAATCCGAAGAATTTCATTATTCTGACACTTCAATTCTATAATCTTTCATCTACAATTCACAATGGCGTCATGTAGAGTTAACCAATCCATACCCAGAATCACATTGAACTTATCAAATGGTAAAAGAATCAAGTCATCCAGAAAATAGTAACCCCGAGTCATTAAAGGACAGTTCTTGCATACTTTGTCAACTAGAACATACTTGCCTAAGGGGTTCGATACTTTAATCATAAACTTAGTAATTTTAGCAGGCAATTTCTTACTAGACACTAAATTCTCACAAACATATGAATGTGTCAATTCAGGATCAATTAAAGCAATCACATTAGTGTTGTAAAGAGATAATGTACTCGTAATAACATCTAGAGATGACACTTCATCACGAGTCCGAATAGAGTAAGCTCTGGCAGGTGCTTTAGCTTCGGATCTCACAGTTGAATCCCTAGTCACACCTCTACCACTGGACACATTCCCTGTATTTCTTTGTGGTCTCCCTCTCACAGCCTTATTACTTATTCTTGCATTCTGAAATTTATTTTTCTCGGATAACTCTGGGCAGCCTTGGATAAAGTGATCTGGCAAGCCACATTTCAAACAAGCTTTAACATGCTTATTCCAGGACTCTCCAAAATAACGTCTCCCACACTATTGGCACTCGAGTTTGTTTTTCTTACACTGCCAACGCTCGAGAAGGAAGTTACTTGAGCTTTAGAACTCACATGTTGATTTCCACGATCTTTATTCTGATATCCCACTGATGCATTCGATCGACTATATGAATCTCAGGATTTCTTTGATGAAGAATGATGAGGTTTATTCATCAGTCTTTTTCTCGAATCTTTAGCTTCTGAATCATCTTTCTTCTTTTCTCGGCTAAAGTCTTTGGCTTTGCAAGCCCGTTCAACTAACACAATGAATTCTTTTAAATCTAATATCTCGACCAGAAGTTTAATATCTTCGTTCAGCCCATCAACAAACTGCTTATACATAATCTCTTCAGTAGAAACATATTCCTAAGCGTACTTGCTCAACTGTACAAATTATCTTTCATATTTGGTTACAGTCATGCGGCCTTGTTTCAGTTCTAAAAACTCTTTATGCCTTTGATCCAGAAACAGTTGACTGATATATTTCTTTCAAAACTCTATCTGAAAGAACTCCCAGGTGACTCTCTCTCTCGGTACCATTGATACTAGTGTATTCCACCACTAATACGCGCTGTACCTTAAAAGTGATATAGCACATTTTAAACATTCAGCTGGTGTGCAAGAATGTTCATCAAACACTCAAATCGTATTCTCAAGCTAAAATTCAGCTCTCTCAGGATCATTATCAACATTAGCTCTGAACTCTTCAGCCCCGTGTTTACAGATCTTGTTGACTGAAGGCTTATTTAATCTTAAAAGCTCGACTGTTTGAGGAGCCGGTTGGGGATTAGGAGGGGTGGAGGTTGTTGAGCAACCGGCTTTGTTCGAATATATTCTGTGAGCCACTCGTTCGTCTTTTGGAAGAAGGCTTGTTTAGCCTCTCCTCCCTAGCTACCTATTACAGGTCTAGAATCAGACGACGCTGTCCCTTAAGCGGGAGCGGGAACATTACTCTCAACCTCATCAGCTATAGCTCGATTGGGATCCATTTACTATATAAAAACACATTTTAAAATGTCAGGAGTCATCACACTATCATAGTTTATATATGGCATGTATAGCGAGACTCCCGCACACGTTACATTAGTCCTAGAATCGACTAAACCGTAGCTTTGATACCAATAAATGTAACACCCCTCATCCATATTCAATGCCAGAATAGGGTTATAGAGCTTTACCAGACTTAGAATATATTTAATCATACTTTTCACATACATTTAAACCAATTCCCACAATCATTATTCAATTTCAATCAAATTGTCCCTCAAACGAGCCAATGAGGCCGAAAACATGCTCTGGAAGTGGTTCAAGACTAAACTGATCTTCATGAAATTTTGAAAATTTTTCTCAAAATAAGAGATACACCCTTGTGTGGCCAGGTCATGTGTCTCACACGACCACCAGGCACGCCTATGTCACAGGCCGTGTAGACATTCGAAATGGGAGCACATGTTTATGTCCCAGTCCGTGTCTGACCCTGTGTAACTCTCTAACTTGGGTCGCACAGCGAACACACATGCTCGTGTGGCTATCCCGTATGCCCTAAAAACTGGCCATACACACCCGTGTGCCAGGTCGTGTGCTAGGCTGTGCCAATCCTGTAGGGCATTCTGACTTATGCCACACGGCCAAGTCACACGCCTGTGTGTAAGGCCGTGTGGAGCATACTGACTTGATTTCTAAAACCACACCAGGGGACACACAGCCGTGTAACATGACCATGTGTCACACATGGCTGAGACACACGCCCGTGTCTCTGCCGTGTGGACAAAAGTGGGCTATTTACCAAGCCATTTACCACCTCATTTGGTACACATCTTCACCTACAAAAATGAAAATCCAAAACAACCAAGCTAAGCCTAAATCCAACCATTTCAATACTAACCAATTCAAGGCACATAAATACCACAATATGCTATCTCATTTCACACCAATCCATGACTTCTCAAATCATCAAAATAACCATTATCAAATATGCATTACTTGGCCTAACTTCACAAGCATACAAATAACCACAATTCATTAATTTACCATTCATAGTACCTATTACCCACAATCGTCACATAACCATCAACCAACTCAATTCACAAGACATAACTATACATATATGTACATTATTCAAATATATCAAACAAACCAAAATAATCCATCACACATGTCTATATATATGCAGACCAAAATATAAACATTTACAAGTCAATTCAATTGGCCAAAATCATTACCAAAGCATAATTAACATGACTCAAAGTCCCTATACATGCCATATACTTAATATACCAAAGTTCATAGGTACCAAGTGATAGGTAGATAGTGTTTGGAAGCTATGAACATTAAATTTGCATGAGTTTGCAATAAAAATGGTTAATTTGCATGTTTTAGGCTCAACGACTAAATTGAATAAAAGTAAAATACTAGGGGCAATTTTGTAAAAATATGAAAAATGACTAAATTGCATAAAATGAATTAGTTTTATTATAGAAATTAATGAATTGAATGAAATTATTAATTTATATCAAGAACGAGTGGAAAATCGAGGAGAAAAAAATTACCAAATAGCCCTTGTACTTTATCATTTCTGCAATTTAGCCAGGTAAGTTCGTATGAACTATAATAACTTAACTGTCGATTAAATTGAATGTTAAATGTGTTGTTTTAATGTAAATTAATCGGTATATGTGATTATGTTCACATTATGACAAATTGATGATTATCGAGCCCCATTTGAACTTTAGGAATATATAGGATACAAATGAAATGTCATTAGGGTTTTCATGTTTTGGGTATTGGTCTTGAATGTTCTACCAATGGTTGAGATATGGTATTTGTTGCGGACACTCATCAGCTTGTGTGAGTAGCATCGTGCAGCTTATATTCCGACCATCAGCTTGTGTGAGCAAACCCAGGTTATCATGTTTCAGGTGCTGATCTTGAATGTCCATGGCTGAGTTTCGACATTTTTTGCGAATACTCGTCAACTTGTGTGAGTGGCATGGTGTAGCTACATTCCGACTGTCAGCTTATGTGAGCAGACCCATTTAAGGCTCGAGTGAGCAATAATGAAAAGGAATGATTTCGACCATATGTTTAGCACACTTTGTGTGAGTTTTCCCTCATATCCGATATTATTCTAAGTGGTTCAACGGGCATGAAAAGGGAAGGAATGGTAAGTATTCAAATGACTTATATAATGAAAACTATCAAAATGTATGAAAAGGCAATGTTAAATGAAAGAATGTCTATGTTCATGAAATTGATGATTCCAAGTGAGGTTATTCATTTTTAATGACTTATCTTATGTTAATCCAATGAATTATAAATTGATGCACTATCATGTGTTGTTGATGATGCTTAGGCTTGTGCCAAGCTATTGGTTGGATTGTATTATGTTTACTTTTAAAGTTATGCATTGAAAGGGTAAGTGTCAAATGAAAATATGCTTATGTTCATGAAAGGGTGGTAAGAATAAAAGTATGTATTTTCTAATGAAATGGTTTATCATGTGGGTGATGTTTAAGCTTATGTCTTATATTATGAAAATGAAACAAGTAAGAAAAGGTAATGAAACGGTAAGTTTAGAGTTGAGATGTAATATGATGAAAAAAAAGATTGATGAGTTAAATAGCGTATTCGTGCGTGTGAAATCTATTTATGTTATGGACGAATTTATCTATGTCATGGATAAATGCACTAATTAATGAATTGATAATGTTATTTAAGTTATGCTAAGTAAATGAAATGGAAAGTAAGTAAATGGAGTGGTTCATAGTATTATGAAAAGCTTAATGATTGTGTAATACATTTTACAAGTTGATGGTTATGTTAGGAATGAAAAATATATGTGGTATTGATGAACTTACTCATTTATAAGTTGATGATTATAAAGTTTGATAAACTTTGTGGAAATTGTATAGGTTTATAATTACTTGAAAGGGTAAGTGTCAAATGAAAATATGCTTATGTTCATGAAAGGGTGGTAAGAATAAAAGTATGTATTTTCTAATGAAATGGTTTATCATGTGGGTGATGTTTAAGCTTATGTCTTATATTATGAAAATGAAACAAGTAAGAAAAGGTAATGAAACGGTAAGTTTAGAGTTGAGATGTAATATGATGAAAAACAAGTTGATGAGTTAAATAACGTATTCGTGCGTGAGAGATCTATTTATGTTATGGACGAATTTATCTATGTCATGGATAAATGCACTAATTCATGAATTGATAATGTTATTTAAGTTATGCTAAGTAAATGAAATGGAAAGTAAGTAAATGGAGTGGTTCATAGTATTATGAAAAGCTTAATGATTGTGTAATACGTTTTACAAGTTGATGGTTATGTTAGGAATGAAAAATATATGTGGTATTGATGAACTTACTCATTTATAAGTTGATGGTTATAAAGTTGATAAACTTTGTGGAAATTGTATAGGTTTATAATTACCCCATAAAGTTTATTATTGAAATGAAATGTTATGTTTAAAGTTAATACGAGCTTACTAAGCATTCATTGCTTATGTAGTTATTTTCCTTTACTTTTTAGATTATCGGAAGCTCGATTGGTTTGGAAGCTAGCCAGAGATCGATCACACTATCCAGAGAATATATCGGTAGATTTTGATGTTTGAGTCATGGTTATAATTGTAACAGCCAGTTTTTAGTCAAATCAGAACAGTGGTTTCAGGACTACAAATTTAAAGTCAAAATAATTATTTTATTATTATTTTAAGGTTAACAGCATGATAGTATGTTTGTGTGAAAGTTTCGTTCAAAATTTTTATCATTTGGGTGTTTAATTCGATAAAAAGGACTAAATCGCGTAAAGTGTAAAACTTATGTTCTATTAGCTAAAGGTGTCTAAAAGCTATGGAATATTAAAATGGAAGTTCTTATGTGGCAATTAGACCATTAATTATGGTAATGGACATTTATGGACATCATTAGTGTGATTTATTTAAGGTTATATTAGTAAATTATTAAATAAAACTAAAATAAATAAAACCAAAATCTAAATTTTGTCCATGTTCTTCCTAATTGCTGAAAATTGAAGAGAGGAGAAACCATTTTTAGGGTTTGAAGCATTCAGCACTTGCTAGCTAAATTGTAAGTTCGTTTTTGTCCTTTTTTTAATGATTTTTATGTTTTTGTGATCGCTACAGCTTAGTCTAGCTAGCCCAGGGACTATGTTTGTAACATCCTGATTTTCGAGTTTTTCGCGATTCCTGATATTTTAAGTAATTTTCTAAAATTTGGTATGTGATTATGGAATTCATAATTTGGGTGTGTAAATGGGTTTATGGAAGGCTTATGAGTTAGCCAAAACCCGGTTAAATTTTAAATTTTGGACTTAGGAGTTATGGGTTCTGGCTAGGTGCCCTTATATTAAGTTGTGGGTAAAGTGTATCACAAAAAGAGCTTTGGTAGAGTGGCAAGGGTGACGCCACTAGCTCCTAAAAAGGTGGCATGTGGAGCATAAGGGAAGACCTGGGATCGATTCCCTGTGTTGGCAAATAAGAGTATTTATTTTTATGTGCAGGAAGGGTAAGTGTTGGAACCTAAGTGGATTCTGTAAGAGGAGAGTTGGATCAAGTCAAACGCATGGATTAAGGAGGGATAAGGGGAGAGATTTTAGGGATTTGAGAGAAGGATAGAGCTTAGCCGTTTGGAAGGGGTTAAGAGGGGAATTCGGAGAAGGGTATTAGGTTAGTAATTTCGGCATTAGGGTCTTAGCTGTGCCGTTTTCTCCTTTGTTTTAGTTTTTCTCTTCTTTTTCTTCCCTAGCCGAATCTACCATCCTTCCTCTCATCTTTTCTGCCTTTTCTTTTTCAAAATCCAGCCTATTACTTTCCTCTACTCATTTATTATTTCTTTCTTTAATCTCTACTTCTGCCGAAATACCGCAAAAAGCCGAAATCAGTGAAGATAGGTGGGTGCCGATTCTTTGTGACCAGCAACCTTTTCTTTCCTTTTCAATAGTTGGCATTCAATTCCTGTACCTTTTAGGCATCCGGATTCAAGAGGAGGAAGACTGTGGTAAGTGTTCAAACTCTAAACAATTCCTAGTGTAACTATGGCCAAAAGCCGAAACCCCTCTGTTTAGGGAGGTGGCCGAATGTGGGAGTAGGCCTTATGGGGTCTTCTTTTAATATTTTTGGTTTATTTATTGAAGGAGCAGCAAGGTGTAGTGTCGACTTGGAGTAGCTTGGATCACGGAGTGGCTAGACCTAGTCATCAATCGCGACAAAGGTAAGATTCTAAGGCCATCATGGATGGTGGCCGAATGTGTAAGTATTAGTATTAGATGATTTGAGGTTTGGTTCAATTATGGGAAGCTGATTATTAACGATGGATTATAGGAGAAATCGTGTAGGAGATCTCGTCGAGGAATATCGCCAAACAGGTGTGTAACGAACCCTTTTCATAGCTTAAAGCGATAAATGCCGAAAAGCCGAAATGCCAAATTCTGCATTTCGAGACTTATGAGCAAGCGAATGCTCACTAGTTAGTTAGAATCATGAGATGATGATCGGGAATAATGGAAAGGGTAAGGACGTGTTTTTGGTGTTCACGATAAGTTGGGCCTCGAGGGGCTGAATTAGGGCCCAATAGGCTTTCGGGCCCATTTGGGTAAATTTGGTAGGAAATGGAAATTCGTTAAATTGCATGTTAAAACTGTTAAGACTGTTATGGATATAGGCTAAATGGGCCTAGATGACAGAATCGACTAAGTAGGGCCTATTAGGGGTTTTTGGCCCAATAACTCGATTCACTAAAAATGGGCCAGAATCACTGTTTGCACCCATGAATTGTTAGTAACCGTTGATGAACATGGAAACCCTAATTTTCAGTAAAATTACAAGATTACCCTTATAACATGAAAATGACCGTTTTGCCCCTAGGTAAAAATGACCATTATACCCCTAGGGTTTATATATGAACTTAATGCATGGGATTTTGATAGACATGATATGTATGATATGCACATGACATGTATGATATGCACATGATATGTATGATATGCACACGAGATGTTCATAAATGCATTGGGTTGGGTTTTTATATGGATGGAGGAAGTGCAAAAGGGCTTATGCCCCAGTTATCAAAAGGGCTTATGCCCCAGTTATCAAAAGGCTTATGCCCCAGTTATCAAAAGGGCTTATGCCCCAGTTATTAAAGGGCTTATGCCCCAGTTATTAAAAGGGCTTTTTCCCCAGTTATTAAAAGAGGCTAGGCCTCCAATATATGATAAAGCAGCTATGCTGCCAGTGGAGAGTTATGGCGGGGTGGGTCGAGTTAATCCCCATATGGTGTGCTGGTTGGTACGGGTGGAGAGTAGCGGATGGTGGGTTGAGTAGCCTCCCCAAATGGGTTTGCGTTCTTTCATTGACATTATATGTGATATTGAAATGGGCCTATGGGCCATACCGATTACAGTAAAGGCTTCGGCCCAGTAAGATGAAATATGAAAAGGCTTCGGCCCAGTGTTATGAATTATGAAATATGAAAAGGGCTATGGCCCAGTACATGTTTGAGATTGGTTTTGGGCTTAGACCCAACAGGCTGTTATTATTTTGGGCTCTGAAAGGGGCTTGTTGCACACTGAGTTTCCAAACTCACCCCCTTTCCTTAACCTTGCAGGTGAGCCTTGATGTGGGGACTTGGGCCGGGGGGATTCAGAGTAGCCACGGTGATTGTCTTTGGACTTTTAAATAAGCGTTGGTTTTCATTAGATTCCCTTTAATTATTATTTATTTTTGGATGTAATAAGGCCATTTTAACTTTCCTTTTATTTCTTTTCGGGATTATTTTAATTTTAATAACTTCAAACCTGGTTGATAATTATTCAAATGGGCTAGACTTAGGACGTGTTTTCAAAACGATACTTGTTTTCAAAAGAGTTCAACACCACGATTAATCGATTTATCAGAGTCGTTCACTTAAACAAATTTAAACTCGATATAACAAAGTGTGGCTATGGTTGTGGGCATGTCTAGGATTGGATCCAATCAAAGAGCTTGGTACTTAAGCAGCCTTCATGTCTCACCTCCTCTGTCTCGGATACCTACCTGGTGCCCAGCTTCTATACACTTTGTTAACTCAACAAAATATATGGTTTTAAAACACTAAAACGGAACGTGGGTTTTCAACTCCAATGTGGCACGTCAGATTCGGCCATAACGTCTGGGCCGGGTTTGGGGTGTTACATTCAGTGGTATCAGAGCCAAGTTGCAACAACTCGGCTGTGGATCGGGTCCAAAAAATGTTTTCGGAGACTTAGGCCTAAAAAGGGTATTTTTGGAAAATGGTTTTTTTTGAGATGTTTTGCGGGGAATATATGTTAAAAAGGTACAAGTTTTTCCGTTTTAAACTAAGAGTTCAAAATAAAGGGAGTTTTCAAGTCAAAGTTTTTAAATTTCTATTTTTGGTGATTAAAAACATGGTTTTTCAAGTTCTGGATTGAAGAAAGAAGTGGCGCACTGAATCCCCGGCACCAAGTCTGTAAGTATATTTTCTTTATGATATATGATATGATATTATGAATAGTATTGAGACCCTACTATGATACTTTAGCTAGGGCAGAGCTGTAAACGGTAGGAATGAGACTGTAGCTAGGCTACGATGATACGAAAACAATCCTTGAACTGCTATATCTCCATAAGACATTTTCTTAATAAACAGTGGAACGTTATACTCATTTCATAAAACTCGTAAGTAGAAAATTCGATATGAGTACAAGAGGAGCTTGTGGACGAGGCCGCGGATGTGGTCGCGGAAGGGTGCAAGCTGAATCTTCATCCTCAGGGCATAGGCCAACTAAGGAGCCATCTGTGCCATAAGCAACGGAGACTGGGTCTTATGATCGGGCTGCGGGGGATGACGCTGTATCCCAAGCCATGTTAAGGGTTTTAGAAAGAGTGGCTGGAGCTAGTACTGGGACGGTGAATAGGGGGTCTATATCGGAGCGACTCCAGGCCAACGGAGTAGAAGTATTTAGGGGTGTATCTGGAGTAGCCCCAAATGTGGCAGAATATTGGCTAGAGGCAACAGAACGGATCATGGACGATCTAGACTGCTCAGTGGAGCAAAAGCTGAAAGGAGCTGTGTCGCTGCTACGGGACGAGGCATACCGTTGGTGGATCACCGTAAGGGAGAGTACCTCAATTGAGCAAGTAACCTGGGAATTGTTCAAAATGGCTTTTAAAGGGAGGTATGTTGGAGCAAGCTCTGTGGATGCTCGTCGGAAGGAATTCTTGAATCTGACTCAAGGTGATAAGACTGTAGCAGAGTATGAGGCAGAATTTTTGAGGCTGAGTCGATATGCTAGTGGCATAGTGGCAACTGAATATGAGCGTAGTGTCTGATTTGAGGATGGTCTCCGCGATGAACTTAGGATATTAATAGCTCCACAGAGGGAGCGTGGTTTTGCTGCATTGGTAGAAAAGGAAAAAATAGCCGAGGAGGTGAAGCTGACTGAGCGACAGAATCGTGAGAAGGATCGACCCAGATTCAAGAGGGATTTTAGACCCTCAAGTGCCGCGAATCGAAATGTTAAAAGAGCAAGGATGGAGAACCAGTTCGAGCAGTTCCAGTAAATACTTATAGACCGCAGGCTTACAGGGACTGTAGTAAGGTGCATATGGGGGAGTGCTGGAAACGAACTGGAGCATGTTTCCGATGTGGGTCTAAGGAGCATAAGTTCAGAGAGTGTCCTCGGAGGACAGCTCAGGAGCTAGCGGCAGAGCAAAGGGATGTCCAACCATAGCGAGGAGGACCACCACCACAGAGGGGTCGTGGGCAAGGTAGAGGTGGCAATGGTAATGGACGAGGACGTGGGGCACCTGGCAGAGATGCTGGACACGCTGAAGCTCGACAACCGGCGTTGGTTTATGCTGCACGACATCGTGAGGAGGGTGACGCTCTTGATGTTATAACGGGTATGTTCTTCATCCATAGCATGCCTTACACTGCTTTGATTGATGTGGGTTCCACCCACTCGTATGTTGCTTGTGATGTATCTGGGGCTTTGGATGTGCTTCCTGAGAAGACTGTAAGTGGGGTATCAGTGATAAGCCCATTGGGACATTCAGTTAAGGTAGATAAAATTTTTAGGGCAGTACCGTTAGTGACACAAGATAAAATCTTTGAAGGAGATTTGATGGAGCTGCCATTTTGGGATTTTGATCTTATCTTGGGAATGGACTGGTTAACTAAGCACAAGGTGACGTTGGATTGTGCTGCAAAAAGGATGGTACTAAGAACTGCCGAAGATGAGGAGATAATGGTCATAGGGGAACGAAGGGACTATTTGTCCAATGTTGTTTTGGCTTTAAGAGCCGAGAAGTTGATTCGGAAAGGTTGTGAGGCGTACTTTGCCCTTATAGGTCAAACGGGACTTGAGGAGATAACGGTAGAGTTGGTTAGGACTATTAAGGAATTTCAGGATGTATTCCCAGATGAACTTCCTGGATTACCCCCGAGCAGAGAAGTCGAGTTTGGAATCGACTTACTACCTGGAACAGCTCCTGTGTCCATTGCACCTTATAGGATGGCACCAAAGGAGTTGGTAGAATTAAAAGCTCAGATTCAAGAGCTGTTGGATAGAGGGTTTATAAGACCAAGTGTTTCCCCGTGGGGAGCACCGGTACTGTTCGTAAAGAAGAAAGATGGGACTATGCGAATGTGTATTGACTATCGGTAGTTGAATAAACTGACTATCAAGAACAAGTATCCGTTACCAAGAATCGATGATCTGTTCGATCAATTAAAAGGAGCCTCGGTGTTTTCTAAGATTGACCTTCGGTCGGGATATCATCAATTAAGAGTTAAAGAGGGGGATATTTATAAGACGGCGTTCAGGACTCGATATGGTCATTACGAGTTTCTGGTAATGCCTTTTGGGTTGACTAATGCACCGGCAACATTCATGGATTTGATGAATCGGGTATTCCAGCCATACTTGGATCAGTTCGTAGTTGTTTTTATTGACGATATCTTGGTGTATTCGGAAACAGAAGAGAAGCATGATGAGCATCTTCGTGTAGTGCTGCAAGTATTAAGGGAGAAGCAACTTTATGAAAAGTTTAGTAAGTGCGAGTTTTGGCTGAAGGAAGTTACCTTCTTAAGGCATGTTGTGTCTGCCGAGGGGATCAAGGTGGACCCTCAAAAGATTGAAGCAATTTTGGAACGGAAGCCACCGAAGTCGGTAACAGAGATTCGAAGTTTTCTGGGGTTGGCAGGTTATTATTGGAGATTCGTGGAAGGATTTTCTGTGTTAGCAGCACCGTTAACGAAACTTATAAGGAAGGGAGCACCTTTTGTTTGGACAAATAAGCAGCAAGAGGATTTTGAGAAGTTGAAGAAGGTTTTGACGGAAGCGCCAGTTTTGATTCAGCCAGAGTCTGGTAAGGATTTCACTGTGTACAGCGATGCGTCACATGTAGGTTTGGGCTGCGTGTTGATGCAAGAGGGTAAAGTGGTCGCTTATGCTTTACGACAGCTTAAGCCGCACGAGATGAACTACCCTACGCATGACTTGGAGTTGGCAGCAGTAATCTTTGCACTTAAGATATGGAGGCATTACCTGTATGGAGAGAAATGCATCATCTATACGGATCACAAGAGTCTTAAGTACTTGCTGACTCAAAAGGACCTGAATCTTAGGCAGCGAAGATGGATAGAGTTGTTAAAGGACTATGACTGTTCGATCGAGTATCATCCAGGTAAGGCGAATGTCGTGGCTGATGCGCTAAGTCGAAGGGCTGTGGCGGAATTAAAGGCGATGTTTGCTCGTCTAAGTTTGTATGACGACGGAAGTTTATTGGCGGAGTTGCAAGTAAGACCGACTTGGGTAGAACAGATTAAGAAGCAACAGTTGGAGGACGAGTCGTTGGTTTCTCGGTTTCAGCAAGTTGAGAAGGGGGAGAATCCTGACTTTGGGTTAAATAGTGAGGGAGTTCTTTGTTTTCGAGGAAGAATTTGTATGCCGAAAGACTCCAACTTGAGATTGATGATTTTGAAAGAGGCACATAATGGACCTTGTGCTATGCATCCAGGAGGGAGTAAGTTGTATCGAGACTTGCGAGAGCAATATTGGTGGCCTGGGCTTAAGCGAGAAGTGACCGAATTTGTAGGGAGATGTTTGACATGTCAACAAGTGAAGGCCGAGCATCAACTACCTTCGGGATTGTTACAACCGGTAAAGATACCACTTTGGAAGTGGGAAAGGGTAACTATGGACTTTGTGAGTGGGTTGCCGTTGACACCTTCTAAGAAGGATTCAGTTTGGGTGATTGTGGATAGACTCACGAAATCTGCTCATTTCATACCTGTCCGAACCGATTACTCACTTCAGAAGTTGGCCAGATTGTATGTGGCAGAAATAGTACGGTTGCATGGTGTGCCAGTATCGATAATTTTAGACCGAGACCCAAGGTTTACATCTCGGTTTTGGCAGAAGTTGCATGAGGCATTGGGAACGCGATTGGATTTTAGTACGGCATTTCACCCTCAGTCGGATGGGCAGTCGGAGAGGGTTATTCAGATTTTAGAGGATATGTTGAGGGGTTGTGCTATTGAGTTTAGAGGCAGCTGGGAGGACCATTTGCCATTGGCGGAATTCGCGTATTACAACAGTTACCAAGCAAGTATTCAGATGGCTCCATATGAGGCACTATATGGGCGAAGGTGTCGTTCGCCTACTTGTTGGGCAGAATTGGGGGAAAGGAGAATACTTGGACCAGAGTTGGTAGCTGATACTGAAGACAAGATTAGGGTGATCAGGAAGAGGTTAAAAGAGGCGGCGGATCGACAAAAGTCTTATGCCGATCTGAAGCGTAAGGATATTGAATATGCGGTAGGGGACATGGTCTTTTTGAAAGTTTCACCTTGGAAGAAGATTTTGAGATTTGGTAAGAAGGGTAAGTTGAGTCCACGGTTTATTGGGCCTTACCGAATCACTAAGCGGATAGGGCCGGTGGCTTATCAGCTGGAGTTACCTCCAGAACTGGATCGCATTCACGATGTCTTCCATGTGTCCATGCTAAGGCGATATCGTTCTGACCCAACTCATATCGTGGCAGTTGCAGAAGTTGAGGTACGGTCGGATTTGACCTTTGAAGAGGAACCTGTGCAAATACTTGATCGTGATGTCAAGGAGTTGAGAAGGAGGTCAGTCCCGTTGGTGAAGGTACTTTGGAGGAACCATGGCAAGGAAGAAGCTACTTGGGAGACCGAAGAGGCAATGCGTCAGCAGTACCCTCAACTGTTTGGATTAGGTAAATTTTGAGGCCGAAATTTCTTTAAGGAGGGTAGAGTTGTAACATCCTGATTTTCGGGTTTTTCGCGATTCCTGATATTTTAAGTAATTTTCTAAAATTTGGTATGTGATTATGGAATTCATAATTTGGGTGTGTAAATGGGTTTATGGAAGGCTTATGAGTTAGCCAAAACCCGGTTAAATTTTTAAATTTTGGACTTAGGAGTTAGGGGTTCTGGCTAGGTGCCCTTATATTAAGTTGTGGGTAAAGTGTATCACAAAAAGAGCTTTGGTAGAGTGGCAAGGGTGATGCCACTAAGCTCCTAAAAAGGTGGCGTGTGGAGCATAAGGGAAGACCTGGGATGGATTCCCTGTGTTGGCAAATAACAGTATTTATTTTTATGTGCAGGAAGGGTAAGTGTTGGAACCTAAGTGGATTCTGTAAGAGGAGAGTTGGATCAAGTCAAACGCATGGATTAAAGAGGGATAAGGGGAGAGATTTTAGGGATTTGAGAGAAGGATAGAGCTTAGCCGTTTGGAAGGGGTCAGAGAGGGGAATTCGGCAAAAGGGTATTAGGTTAGTAATTTCGGCATTAGGGTCTTAGCTGTGCCATTTTCTCCTTTGTTTTAGTTTTTCTCTTCTTTTTCTTCCCTAGCCGAATCTACCATCCTTCCTCTCATCTTTTCTCCCTTTTGTTTTTCAAAATCCAGCCTATTACTTTTGTGACAGCCCAAAATTGACCCTAGTCGGGAAGTGGTTTCGGGACCGCGAAACCGAGTCATAAAAATAATTAACCGTCATAATTGATGCTCATTATATGTACATGTGCATGTGTGAAAATTTCGTGTTTGAATTTTGTTTAATTGTAGGTGAATTTTAGTAAATAGGACTTATGTGAGAAAATTTTGAAATGTGATAGGTCAAAGCATAAGGACCTATTAGTGCATGAAATAAAAAGGGGGGACTTGCATGTCAAATTCCCCCCCTAATTAGTAGTGGCCGGCCATGACAAGCATGGTAGACCAAGTGTGATGGGCAAGAACATGTCATAAACATGTTGAGTTAGTGTTTCATGGGAAGTATGATAAAATAAGGAGCATGGGCATAAAATAATGAAAGGGAATATGATGAAAACAAAAAAAAAGTGTGTGGTTGTTTCCCCCCCATTGCCGTGAGTTAAAGAAAAGAAAAGAAAAGAAAAATTTTGTTCATCATTTTTCATCTTCTTTTGGCCGAAAATTCTAAGGAAGGAGGAAGGAGTTCTTGCTTCATGTTTGGTTTGGAAGAGGATTAGGAGGAGGTTTGGCCATACTTGTATCTAGATCAAGGTATGTTTGAGGCTGTGCCATGAGATTCATGCATGTTTTTAGTTGCTAGCTTGAGTTCTAATTAGCCCATGGTTCAAATCTTTGCTATGTCATGGGGATGATATTCGGCCTAGGTGGATTTTGTGTTAATGCCATTGCATGCTAAATATGAAGCTTGTTAATGATGCATGTGATGGTGGATTGATGATTCTTGAATCTTCTTTTTAGCATTTTTGAGTGAGCACATATGTGCATTGGTTGCTAGATGGAGAAGAATCGGCTAGCAAGTTGTGTGCTAAGGCCGAATATAATTTTTGTATATTAATGAGTAATGCATGTGTTAAATTGATGGAAAGGGAGAGGATGCTTTACTAGTGTATATATGTGTGTATTAGCCAAGTTTTGAACTTGAAACAAAATGGTGTTTAGTCAATACAAGTGACCATACTTGTAGAATGTATTAAGTGTTGCAATCGGCCCCAACATAGACATGCATATTCGGCCATAGGAAGGAGATTGGTGTTGCATGTATTCGGTTAGAGGCAAGCATATTGATGCTTTTGTCTTGGCTTAGAAAATTCGGCCAAGGGGGAAAATTAGCTAAAATGTTGAGTTTGATTCATGATTCCGTACATATGTGACTTTAATGTCTAATGTATAAATATGGGCTAAGTGCCTTGTGTTCCTCTTTTCGATGCTCAAATGATTAAATCAATTTATTTGTTTAATTAAGCTCAAGAGCAAAGGGGAACTAAATCCGATAAAGGGAAGGAAAAAGTGGTCGAATAGCTATCGAAATCGTTCGACAACATCCGAGGTAAGTTCTTGAGTAAAAGAGCTTAAATTATGATTTGATTAGATCATGTTTTAAGCAAATCAAAATCATGCTCCTTGTGTGTGGCTATTGAGCCGAAATTGCAAGAATGATAAGTGTCTTGTGTTTGAGTTTTGCTAACGAAAACGAAATACGATTGTGCCATGATTTATTGTTAAATGTGCATGGTTATTTGAATGATGTCCGGGCTAAGTCCCGAAGGCTTTGTGCTAAGTGACCATATCCGGACTAACATCCGAAGGCATTTGTGCGAGTTACTAAATCCGGGTTAAGTCCCGAAGGCATTTGTGCGAGTTACTAAATCCGGGTTAAGTCCCGAAGGCATTTGTGCGAGTTACTATAACCGGGCTATGTCCCGAAGGCATTTGAACGAGTAGCTATATCCGGTTAAATTCCGAAGGTACGTGATTTGGGAATGAATGATCTTGCTGTAAAAATTTCAGTTAATACGCTTGAAACATCCCAACATTAAGGTATGTTTCGTATGTGCTTTGAATTAGTTGAGCCCTTACAAATAAGTATTCGCTCAGTTGATAAATGAGCTACCGGCCTTTGGCTAAGTTGATCTTTGTGTATGAATAAAAGGGTTGGTAATGTGAAGTAAGTATGATATTGAAAAATTGTGCATATGAAATTATCCGTTTAGCTACATGAATGCTATACTTTTGTTGTGCTGGAATCCCTTGCTCAAAACTTACTAAGCATAAATTGCTTACTCCGTCTCCTTGATTCTCTGTTTTATAGATTTTGGTTCTCCAGCTATCGGACTCGGGATTTTGAAGTCGAAGTCGCCCACACTATCAAAGCCCCCCCCATTTTGGTACAATTTTGGTTGAACTTCGAAATGGCATGTATAGGACTACCCTTTTTGTTGGGGGTCATGGACCCTTTAGACTTGTATAATTTTGGATAGCCATGCGAAAATGGCTTATATATGTTTGAGTATAATGTTATAATCATTTGGTATGGACATGGTTATTGAGAGGTGTGGATATGCTTAACAAGGATTGGCCATGGGAATGGTTAATCACTATCATAATTCGTGCTATTTATGCTAAAAGGGCTAGTTGAATCATGGAAACTATGAAATAGGTAAAGTCTACCTTAAAGGCAGATGCTGACAGCAGCAGTGATGTAGATTTGGAAAATCACTAAAAATAGTAGGAAGGGAATTAAATAGTGAATAAATTATGTAAACGAACCTTGATGAATCTATTTTCATAGGAAAGTAACGAAATGGTCATATGGACAGTATGTTAAGAGATATTCAGGTTCTCGTGAGACAGGGCCAGAACGGTTTCTAGATTTCCTGTTCCGACTTTGGAAATTCATTATAAATTAACCAGAGACAATTAGGAGTCATGCCATATATGTATAGATTCCTCTCTGAGTCTAGTTTCTATAGAAATAAACAGAATCAGTATTGAAGCTCTTTTCAGGGAGATATCCAAGTCGTAAGGCGCAAAGGTCAGTGTAGTCGATCCCTGTAACATGGGAGACTTTGACTAATAAACTGTACTAATTGGCCCAACCAAAAATTCTAGAAAAAATATGTAGATGGGCATATGAGTCTAGTTTCGGGGAAAATTTACGGAACTGGATTCCGAGTTTCTGAACTCAAGATATGATTTTTTAAGCGACTAGTACGCAGATTGGCAGTGTCTGGGAAATTTTCTTATAAGTGGTTTAAAGTCTGCTAACACCTCGTGTTCGACTCCGGTGACGGTCTCGGGTTCGGGGTGTTACAAATTTCCTCTACTCATTTATTATTTCTTTCTTTAATCTCTACTTCTGCTGAAATACCGCAAAAAGCCGAAATCAGTGAAGATAGGTGGGTGCCGATTCTTTGTGACCAGCAACCTTTTCTTTCCTTTTCAATAGTTGGCGTTCAATTCCTGTACCTTTTAGGCATCCGGATTCAAGAGGAGGAGGACTGTGGTAAGTGTTCAAACTCTAAACAATTCCTAGTGTAACTATGGCCAAAACCCGAAACCCCTCTAGTTTAGGGAGGTGGCCGAATGTGGGAGTAGGCCTTATGGGGTCTTCTTTTAATATTTTTGGTTTATTTATTGAAGGAGCAGCAAGGTGTAGTGTCGACTTGGAGTAGCTTGGATCACCGGAGTGGCTAGACCTAGTCATCAATCGCGACAAAGGTAAGATTCCTAAGGCCATCATGGATGGCGGCCGAATGTGTAAGTATTAGTATTAGATGATTTGAGGTTTGGTTCAATTATGAGAAGCTGATTATTAACGATGGATTATAGGAGAAATCGTGTAGGAGATCTCGTCGAGGAATATCGCCAAACAGGTGTGTAACGAACCCTTTTCATAGCTTAAAGCGATAATTGCCGAAAAGCCGAAATGCCGAAATTCTGGCATTTCGAGGACTTATGAGCAAGCGAACGCTCACTAGTTAGTTAGAATCGATGAGATGATGATCGGGAATAATGGAAACGGTAAGGACGTGTTTTTGGCGTTCACGGTAAGTTGGGCCTCGAGGGGTTGAATTAGGGCCCAATAGGCTTTCGGGCCCATTTGGGTAAATTTGGTAGGAAATGGAAATCTGTTAAATTGCATGTTAAAACTGTTAACACTGTTATGGATTAGGCTAAATGGGCCTAGATGACAGAATCGGCTAAGTAGGGCCCATTAGGGGTTTTTGGCCCAATAACTCGATTTCGCTAAAAATGGGCCAGAATCACTGTTTGCACCCATGAATTGTTAGTAACCGTTGATGAACATGGAAACCCTAATTTTCGGTAAAATTACAAGATTACCCTTATAACATGAAAATGACTGTTTTGCCCCTAGGTAAAAATGACCATTATACCCCTAGGGTTTATATATGAACTTAATGCATGGGATTTTGATAGGCATGATATGTATGATATGCACACGAGATGTTCATAAATGCATTGGGTTGGGTTTTTATATGGATGGAGGAAGTGCAAAAGGGCTTATGCCCCAGTTATCAAAAGGGCTTATGCCCCAGTTATCAAAAGGGCTTATGCCACAGTTATTAAAGGGCTTATGCCCCAGTTATTAAAAGGGCTTTTGCCCCAGTTATTAAAAGAGGCTAGGCCTCCAGATATATGATAAAGCAGCTATGCTGCCAGTGGAGAGTTATGGCGGGGTGGGTCGAGTTAATCCCCACATGGTGTGCTGGTTGGTACGGGTGGAGAGTAGCGGATGGTGGGTTGAGTAGCCTCCCCAAATGGGTTTGCGTTCTTTCATTGACATTATATGTGATATTGAAATGGGCCTATGGGCCATACTGATTACAGTAAAGGCTTCGGCCCAGTAATATGAAATATGAAAAGGCTTCGGCCCAGTGTTATGAATTATGAAATATGAAAAGGGCTATGGCCTAGTACATGTTTGAGATTGGTTTTGGGCTTAGACCCAACAGACTGTTATTGTTTTGGGCTCTGAAAGGGGCTTGTTGCACACTGAGTTTCCAAACTCACCCCCTTTCCTTAACCTTGCAGGTGAGCCTTGATGTGGGGACTTGGGCCGGAGGGGATTTAGAGTAGCCACGGTGATTGTCTTTGGACTTTTAAATAAGCGTTGGTTTTCATTAGATTCCCTTTAATTATTATTTATTTTGGGTTGTAATAAGGCCATTTTAACTTTCCTTTTATTTCTTTTCGGGATTATTTTAATTTTAATAACTTCAAACCTGGTTGATAATTATTCAAATGGGCTAGACTTAGGACGTGTTTTCAAAACGATACTTGTTTTCAAAAGAGTTCAACACCACGATTAATCGATTTATCAGAGTCATTCACTTAAACAAATTTAAACTCGATATAACAAAGTGTGGCTATGGTTGTGGGCATGTCTAGGATTGGATCCAATCAAAGAGCTTGTTACTTAAGCAGCCTTCATGTAACACCCCGAACCCGAGACCGTCACCGGAGTCGAACACGAGGTGTTAACAGACTTTAACCACTTATAAACAAATTTCCCAGACACTGCCAATCTGCGTACTAGTCGCTTTAAAAATCATATCTTGAGTTCAGAAACTCGAAATCTAGTTCCGTAAATTTTCCCTGAAACTAGACTCATATTCCCATCTACATATTTTTTTCTATAATTTTTGGTTGGGCCAATTAGTACAGTTTATTAGTCAAAGTCTCCCACGTTACAGGGATCGACTACACTGACCTTTGCGCATTACGACTTGGATATCTCCCTGTACAGGGCTTCAATACTGATGTCGTTTGTTTCTATAGAAACTATACTCAAAGAGGAATCTATACATCTATGTCATGACTCCTAATTATCTCTGGTTAATTTATAATGAATTTCCAAACTCGAAACAGGGAATCCAGACACCGTTCTGGCCCTGTCTTACTAGAACCTGAATATCTCTTAACATACTGTCCATATGATCGTTTCGTTACTTTCCTATGAAAATAGATTCATCAAGGTTCGTTTACATAATTTATTCACTATTTAATTCCCTTCCTACTATTTTTAGTGATTTTCCAAATCTACATCACTGCTGCTGTCAGCATCTGCCTTTAAGGTAGACTTTACCTATTTCATAGTTTCCATGATTCAACTAACCCTTTTAGCATAAATAGCACAAATTATGATAGTGATTAACCATTCCCATGGCCAATCCTTGTTAAGCATATCCACACCTCTCAATAACCATATCCATACCAAATGATTATAACATTATACTCAAACATATATAAGCCATTTTCGCATGGCTATCCAAAATTATACAAGTCCAAAGGGTCCATGACCCCAACAAAAAGGGTAGTCCTATACATGCCATTTCGAAGTTCAACCAAAATTGTACCAAAAGGGGGGGCTTTGATAGTGTGGGCGACTTCGACTTCAAAATCCCGTGTCCGATAGCTGGAGAACCAAAATCTATAAAATAGAGAATCAAGGAGACGGAGTAAGCAATTTATGCTTAGTAAGTTTTGAGCAAGGGATTCCAGCACAACAAAAGTATAGCATTCATGTAGCTAAACGGATAATTTCATATGCACAATTTTTCAATATCATACTTACTTCACATTACCAGCCCTTTTATTCATACACAAAGATCAACTTAGCCAAAGGCCGGTAGCTCATTTATCAACTGAGCGAATACTTATTTGTAAGGGCTCAACTAATTCAAAGCACATACGAAACATACCTCAATGTTGGGATGTTTCAAGCGTATTAACTGAAATTTTTACAGCAAGATCATTCATTCCCAAATCACGTACCTTCGGAATTTAACCGGATATAGCTACTCGTTCAAATGCCTTCGGGACATAGCCCAGTTATAGTAACTCGCACAAATGCCTTCGGATCTTAGTCCGGATATGGTCACTTAGCACAAAGCCTTCGGGACTTAGCCCGGACATCATTCAAATAACCATGCACATTTAACAATAAATCATGGCACATTCGTATTTCTTTTTCGTTAGCAAAACTCAAACACAAGACACTTATCATTCTTGCAATTTCGGCTCAATAGCCACACACACAAAGAGCATGATTTTGATTTGCTTAAAACATGATCTAATCAAATCATAATTTAAGCTCTTTTACTCAAGAACTTACCTCGGATGTTGTCGAACGATTCCGATGGCTACTCGACCACTTTTTCCTTTCCCTTATCCAACTGGGGTCCTCTAAGCTCTTGAGCTAATTCAAACAAATTTAACTCATTAAAGTCTCATTTTGCTAGCTTATGGCCGAATATGACAAGGAGTTTGATAGGTCATATGGCCACCCTTTTAGCTCAAATACACAATGGTCATACGCATTTTTAATCACATCAAGCAATTTAATACAATTCATTCGAACATCAAAAGAGAAGCTCAAGGTACTTAGCCCATATATACATTAGACATTAGAGTCACATGTGTACGAAATCACGAATCGAATTCAACATACTAGCTAATATTTCCCCTTAGCCGAATTTTCTTAGTCAAGCTAAAGCCATCAATAGACTACCTATGGCCGAACATACACATAGCTTATGTACTTATTCATGTGGCCGAACATACATGTCTATGTTGGGGCCGATTGCAACACTTAATACATTCTACAAGTATGGTTACTTGTATTGACTAAACACCATTTTGTTTCAAGTTCAAAACTTGGCTAATACACACATATATACACTAGTAAAGCATCCTCTCCCTTTCCATCAATTTAACACATGCATTACTCATTAATATACAAAAATTATATTCGGCCTTAGCACACAACTTGCTAGCCGATTCTTCTCCATCTAGCAACCAATGCACATATGTGCTCACTCAAAAATGCTAAAAAGAAGATTCAAGAATCATCAATCCACCATCACATGCATCATTAACAAGCTTCATATTTAGCATGCAATGGCATTAACACAAAATCCACCTAGGCCGAATATCATCCCCATGACATAGCAAAGATTTGAACCATGGGCTAATTAGAACTCAAGCTAGCAACTAAAAACATGCATGAATCTCATGGCACAACCTCAAACATACCTTGATCTAGATACAAGTATGGCCAAACCTCCTCCTAATCCTCTTCCAAACCAAACATGAAGCAAGAACTCCTTCCTCCTTCCTTAGAATTTTCGGCCAAAAGAAGATGAAAAAGGATGAACAAAATTTTTCTTTTCTTTTCTTTAACTCACGGCAATGGGGGGGAAACAACCACACACTTTTTTTTTCCATTTCTTTATTACCCATACTCCTTATTTTATTTTTCCTAACATACCTCACTAACATAACATGTTTGTGACATGTTTCCACTCATAGCATGGCCGGCCACTATGCCTTAATTTGGGTAAATTGACATGCAAACCCATCATTTTCACAATATGCATTAATAGGCCACTTTGCATTTGCCTAGCACATTTCAAAATTTTCTCACAAAAGTCCTATTTGATAAAATTCACTTACAATTAACAAAATTCAAACACGAAATTTTCACACATGCACATGTACATATAATGAGCATCAATTATGACGGTTAATTATTTCTATGACTCGGTTTAGTGGTCCCGAAACCACTTCTCGACTAGGGTCAATTTTGGGCTGTCACAACTCTCCCCCACTTAAGAAATTTTCGTCCCCGAAAATCTTACCGATAAATAGGTTTGGGTATCGTTCTTTCATCGAGCTCTCGATTTCCCAAGTAGCTTCCTCGATCTCGTGTTTGAGCCATAACACCTTAACTAACGAAACCCTTTTGTTTCGCAACTCTTTCACTTCACGAGCTAGGATACGAATCGGTTCTTCTTCATAACTCAAGTCAGATTGAATTTCAACTTCTGAGGGATTAATCACATGTGACGGATCGGATCTATAACGTCGAAGCATCGAAACATGAAAGACATCGTGAATCTTTTCAAGTTCAGGGGGCAAAATCAATCTATACGCAACCGGACCAACTCGTTCGGAGATTTCGTACGGCCCAATGAATCTCGGGCTCAACTTGCCCTTACGGCCAAATCTGAGTACCTTTTTCCAAGGCGAAACTTTAAGAAACACTTTATCTCCCACCTGATATTCAATGTCTTTTCGTTTCAAATCCGCATACGATTTTTGACGATCTGTGGCTGCCTTCAGACTTTCACGGATTACCTTTACTTTCTGTTCGGCATCTTTAATCAAATCAACTCCGAAAATTTTACTTTCACCGAGCTCGGTCCAAAACAATGGTGTACGGCATTTACGACCGTACAAAGCCTCGTAAGGTGCCATCTTAATACTTGATTGAAAACTATTGTTGTAAGCGAATTCAATCAAATGTAAATACCGTTCCCATGAACTACTGAACTCGAGGATGCAACATCTCAACATATTCTCAAGTATCTGAATTATCCGCTCAGATTGACCATCGGTTTGGGGGTGAAAAGCAGTGCTAAAATGTAGCTTGGTACCCAAAGCTTCTTGCAATTTCCTCCAAAATCGTGAGGTGAATCTCAGATCTCTATCCGACACGATAGAAATAGGTACCCCGTGTAATCTCACAATCTGAGAAACGTACAATTCAGCTAGTTTATCCAATGAAAAGTTCGTACGCACGGGGATAAAGTGAGCCGACTTAGTCAGTCTATCGACAACAACCCAAATCGCATCTTTCTTACTTGCTGACAATGGCAGTCCGGACACAAAGTCCATTGTGACTCGATCCCATTTCCACTCGGGTATCTTGATCAGCTGAAGTAATCCTAAAGGCACTTGATGTTCTGCTTTCACTTGTTGACATATTAAACATCTCGAAACAAAGTCGGAGATGTCTCGTTTCATACCATGCCACCAAAACCGACGTTTCAAATCGTTGTACATTTTCGTACTCCCCGGGTGAATTGACATTCGGCTACAATGGGCTTCGTTCAGAATCATCGAAATGAGTTCTGAATTCCTTGGAACACACAAACGACTTCTGAACCTCAAACAATCATCATCATCAATTTGAAACTCCGATTCCTCGTTCGGAACACACTCAGCCCGTTTTGCAACCAATTCATCATCAACTTTCTGGGCTTCACGAATTTGATGAATCAATAATGGTTTGGCTTTTAATTCAGCTACTAACACATTGTCGGGTAGAACAGACAAGTGCACATTCATCGCTCGTAAAGCAAACAATGATTTCCGGCTTAAGGTGTCCGCAACCACATTAGCCTTTCCCGGGTGGTAATCAATGACAAGCTCGTAATCTTTCAACAACTCAAGCCAACGTCTTTGTCGCAGATTTAAGTCTCTTTGAGTCATCAAATATTTGAGACTTTTGTGATCCGAAAATACATGGCACTTTTCACCAAATAAGTAATGTCGCCATTTTTTTAAAGCAAATACGATGGCAGCTAGTTCAAGATCATGGGTCGGATAATTTTTCTCATGTGGCTTTAATTGTCTCGACGCATAGGCCACCACTCGACCTTCTTGCATCAATACGCAACCCAACCCAAGTAGGGATGCGTCACTATAAATGACAAACTCTTTGCCTGATTCGGGTTGCACTAAAATTGGAGCTTCAGTCAAATAAGTTTTCAGTTGATCGAAACTTTTTTGACATTTCTCCGTCCATTCGAACTTAACATCCTTTTGAAGTAGCTTCGTCATTGGTGTGGCTATCATCGAGAAACCTTTGACAAATCGTCGGTAATAACCGGCGAGTCCCAAAAAGCTCCGAACCTCAGTAATATTTCTCGGAGGTTTCCAGTTAAGTATGGCTGAAATTTTGTTCGGGTCAACTCGAATACCCGATGCGGATACCACATGACCCAAGAAGCTAACCTCTCTTAACCAGAACTCACACTTACTGAACTTAGCATATAACTGCTTATCTCGCAAAATTTGCAACATTAGTCTCAGGTGCTCAGCATGTTCGGTCTCATCTCTTGAATAGACCAAGATGTCATCAATGAACACAACTACGAACCGATCCAAATATGGTCTGAAGATCCGATTCATCAAATCCATAAATACCGCAGGGGCATTAGTGAGCCCAAATGGCATCACTAAGAATTCGTAGTGACCATATCTCGTTCTGAAGGCAGTTTTGGGTATGTCCGAATCTCGAATTCGCAACTGATAATAGCCCGATCTCAAATCTATTTTTGAGAACACTGAGGCTCCTTTTAGTTGATCAAACAAATCATCAATACGCGGTAACGGATATTTCTTCTTTATCGTCACTTTATTCAGTTGACGATAGTCAATGCACAACCTCATGGTTCTATCCTTCTTTTTCACGAACAATACTGGTGCACCCCAAGGTAAGAAACTTGGTCGAGCAAAACCTCTATCCGTCAATTCTTGCAACTGAGCTTTCAACTCTTTTAACTCGGTTGGTGCCATACGATACGGAGCTATCGAAATCGGCGTAGTCCCAGGTACAAGCTCAATACCAAACTCTATCTCCCGAACAGGTGGTAAACCCGGTAATTCTTCAGGAAAAACATCCGGGTATTCACAAACCACCGGCACAGATTCGGGTTTCTTTTCTAATTCTTTGTCATCAAGTACATACGCAAGGATGCTTCGCACCCTTTTCTTACATATTTCTGGGCCAACATTGAGGATATTACAGCTGACAACCCCTTTAAGTCCGTAGACTCAACTCGGATCATCTCGTTATTTGTGCACCTCAAATCAATAGTCTTGCTTTTGCAATTCACAACCGCATCATGCGCGGTCAACCAATCCAAACCAAGAATAACATCAAATTCATCAAACGGCAAAAGCATCAAGTCCGCCGGAAAACAGGAACCTTGAATTACTAGGGGACATTTCTTACACACTTTGTCGACAAGCACGTAACGACCCAAGGGATTTGACACCCGAATTACGAACTCAGTAGACTCAATAGGTAAAGTCTTACTGGATGCTAAGGTTTCGCATATGTAAGAATGAGTAGAACCGGGGTCAATCAAAGCAATTACATTAGTATCAAAGAGAGTAAAAGTACCGGTAATAACATCAGGCGAAGAAGCATCCTCGCGGGCACGTATAGTATAAGCTCTAGCAGGCGCACGAGCCTCGGATCTGGTCGTAGCATCTCTAGATCCTCTCTGACCACCACTAGCATTGCCCGTATTTCCAGATGGTCTACCTCGAGCAGTGGTAGCACCCGGTTTCCCACTCTGATTTACATTCTGTTCAGACAAGCTCGGGCAATCTTTAATGAAGTGGTCAACTGATCCGCACTTGTAACAGGAGCGGTCAGGGAATCTACAACTCCCCGAATGCCATTTACTGCAATATCGACATTTCGTTCTGTCTCGACATTCATTCCCAACACTGGCGACCGAAGTGCCTCGTGTACCCACAGGGGGTCGATCACGATCTCGTCTAAAAAGGCCCGAAGTGCCTCTAGACCAGCCCACATCATCTCGAAATTTCTTCGATGCCTGTTGAAGAGACTTTCCCGAGGATCTTTTACGAAACTCTCCAGTTCCCACATCAACTTTTTGTTTTTCCTTTCTAAGCTCTTCGGCTTTACAAGCTCGCTCGACAAGTACTACGAACTCTCGTATTTCAAGAATGCCCACGAACATTTTTATATCTTCATTCAGCCCATCCTCGAAGCGTTTACACATGATAGCCTCGGACGAAACACATTCCCGAGCGTACCTACTAAGTCTAACAAATTTTCGCTCGTAATCAGTAACTGACATAGAACCTTGCTTAAGCTCAAGAAATTCCTTCCGTTTTTGATCAACAAATCTCTGACTGATATACTTTTTCCGAAACTCAGTTTGGAAAAACTCCCAAGTTACTTGCTCTCGGGGCACAACAGAAGTCAGAGTACTCCACCAATAGTAGGTAGAATCGCGTAGCAAGGAGATAGTACACTTTAGGCATTCATCGGGTGTACAAGATAGCTCATCGAGTACCCGGATAGTGTTGTCCAACCAAAATTCAGCTTGCTCGGCATCGTCGCTATCCGTAGCTTTAAATTCAGTAGCCCCATGTTTTCGGATTCTGTCAACTGGGGGCTTATTTGACCTTATTTGGTCAGTTTCCGGAGGTATTGTAGGTGCGGGGGTGGTCTTAGTCGGGAATGGAGGTTGTGGAACAGCCGTATTAGTTCGAACGTATTGGTTGAACCAATCATTCATCACGCTATAGAAAGCTTGTCTAGCTTCATCATTCGGGTTACTAGCATTAGGTTGAGAGTCCGCTGCGCTGTCCCTTGTGCGGGAGCAGGCGCTACACTCTCAAGATCATCAGCTACCGCTTGGTCGGGATCGGGATCCATTACTATAAATAAACACATTTACAATTGTCAGAAATCACCACACTATCAAATAATCACATAAAATGGCATGTATAGCTAGACCCAACGCATTACGGTAGTCCTAGAATCGACTAAACCGTAGCTCTGATACAAATCAAATGTAACACCCCGAACCCGAGACCTTCACCGGAGTCGAACACGAGGTGTTAACAGACTTTAACCACTTATAAACAAATTTCCCAGACACTGCCAATCTGCGTACTAGTCGCTTTAAAAATCATATCTTGAGTTCAGAAACTCGGAATCCAGTTCCATAAATTTTCCCTGAAACTAGGCTCATATGCCCATCTATATTTTTTTCTAGAATTTTTGGTTGGCCCAATTAGTACAGTTTATTAGTCAAAGTCTCCCATGTTACAGGGATCGACTACACTGACCTTTGCGCATTACGAGTTGGATATCTCCCTGTACAGGGCTTCAATACTGATTTCGTTTGTTTATATAGAAACTAGACTCAAAGAGGAATCTATACATATATGGAATGACTCCTAATTATCTCTGGTTAATTTATAATGAATTTCCAAAGTCGAAATAGGGAATCCAGAAACCGTTCTGGCCCTGTCTTACGAGAACCTGAATATCTCTTATCATACTGTCCATATGATCGTTTCGTTACTTTCCTATGAAAATAGATTCATCAAGGTTCGTTTACATAATTTATTCACTATTTAATTCCCTTCCTACTATTTTTAGTGATTTTCCAAATCTACATCATTGCTGCTGTCAGCATCTGCCTTTAAGGTAGACTTTACCTATTTCATAGTTTCCATGATTCAACTAACCCTTTTAGCATAAATAGCACAAATTATGATAGTGATTAACCATTCCCATGACCAATCCTTGTTAAGCATATCCACACCTCTCAATAACCATATCCATACCAAATGATTATAACATTATACTCAAACATATATAAGCCATTTTCGCATGGCTATCCAAAATTATACAAGTCCAAAGGGTCCATGACCCCCAACAAAAAGGGTAGTCCTATACATGCCATTTCGAAGTTCAACCAAAATTGAACCAAAAGGGGGGGGCTTTGATAGTGTGGGCGACTTCGACTTCAAAATCCCGAGTCCGATAGCTGGAGAACCAAAATCTATAAAACAGAGAATCAAGGAGACGGAGTAAGCAATTTATGCTTAGTAAGTTTTGAGCAAGGGATTCCAACACTGTGACAGCCCAAAATTTGACCCTAGTCGGGAAGTGGTTTCGGGACCACAAAACCGAGTCTTATAAATAATTAAAGATTATATTCTGTGTTTATGATGTGCGTAAATGCTTGTGTGATAGTTCCATACTTTAATTTGGTCAGTGTATGTGGAATTTATTAGTAGGGACTTATGTGAGACAATTTAGAAATATGCTAGGCAAGTGTTCAAGTGGCCCATTAATATATGTGGGAAAGTGTTTGTCCTTGCATGTCAAATTAGCCAAATTAAAGCATAGTGGCTGGCCATGCTATGGGTGGAAACATGTCACCAACATGTTATGCTAGTGATGTATGCTAAGAAAAATAAAATAAAGAGCATGGTAATTAAACAATGAAAGGAAGGGTGATGAAAAAAAATGGTCTCATCCATACCCCCCCTTGTTGCCGTGAGTTGAAGAAAGAAAACAAAAAAAAAATGTGTTCATTCTTGAACACCTTTGGCCGAATAGAGGAAAGAAAGGAAGGGGAAGAGCTTGAGAAAATCGGCTATGGTGGTTTGCTAGACTAAGGTATGTTTGATGTTGTTCTTGAGATGCATGCATGTTTTAGTAGTTGACTTGAGTTCTAAAAACCCATGGTTCAATTTTGTGGATTGATGATGATTTTGTGTTTTGCCATTGATGAGTGCTTGAGCTTTTTGATAGTTGTTGATGAAAAGTGAAAGATATGTTAAAGATTAATATGTTTGTGTTGAAGTTTTTGGTGATTTGAGTAGTTAGGGCTAAATTACAAAAATAAATTTTTGAAGGACTCAAAGGTGAAATAAATGAAATGTATGGACTTATATGGGTACTAGGAAGATTCGGCCCTTAAGGAGTGTGACCAAACTTTGTGTATTTTGTGTTTTGTGGAATAAAGACTAAATTGTGAAAGTGCGAAATATTAGGGGTAAAAATGTAATTTACCCATTTATGCGTTATTAGACTAAATTGAATGAAAATATGTTAAAATGAGATTTATTTGAATATGTTAAGATCAAGAAACCAAGGAATTGGATTTAAATCGGGGAAAATCGAAAGTAGTTGAGTAGTCGATCATTTAGTCGACGACATCCGAAGAAAGTTTATAAGCAATTAGATATTAAAATTTCGGAATAAATGTTAGTTATATATGCTGAAATGGAAATATGATAAATGTATATATAGCTGAATGTGATATGTGTGAATTATATGTTAAATTAAGGCTTGGCAAGCTAGCTATTAAGGTGAAATGCTAATGTTAGTATTTGATTTGGTAATAATCTGTTTGGGGACAGCAGCAGTAAGGTGATTTGGAAAATCGCCATAATTTGTAGGAGTTGAATTAGAAGCTGAATGAATTATGCCATTAAAGCTTGAAGAGTCTATTTTCTTACAAAAGAAACTATAAAAACAAAAGAGTTACCGATCTTGAGATATTTGAAGTATTGTGGGGCTGAGTCAAAATGACTACTAGATTCCCTGTTCTGTTTTTAGAAAATCATTATAAATTGTACAAAAATGATTATAAGATAAAATTTATATGCTTAGACTCCTTAATGAGTCTAGTTTCAAATGAGATCAAATACAACACATTTTGAATTCTGTAAAATGAGAAATTTGATTCGTAGTGAAGAGTGGTCAGAATAGTCAAACAGTGAAACAGGACAACTTTAAGAAAAATCTGGTATTGATTGGCCAAGCCTAAAATTCTGAAAATTTTATGGATGGAAGATATACGAGTCTATATTCAGGGAAAATTAACGGCTAGTGATTTGGAGTTTTGTACCTCCAGTTATAAACAATTTAGCGACTACTGCTCAGGAAAACAGCTCGTAGTGAATATGTGATTTTGTTGTAAACATTAATGAAAATTTGCCAATGAGTTATTTATTGATTATTATAAAGCTTACTATAATCTATGTGTGTGAAAGTCAAATCAATATATATATTATTCTGAAAGTAATACTTGAATAGTCGATTAATGACTATTTTAAATTTTGTTGAACTTAAGCTCAAGAGCAAAAGGGAACTAGATCCGATAAAGGCAAAGAAAAGATCACTGAGTAGCCGAGTTGGAACCGTCTTACCCAACACAAGGTAAGTCATTAAGCATGTAGTTGGTATTATTTCAAATGGTCATAATGTTTATGTATTGATGCTGAATGGAATGAATAAATATACATATATATATATGCATGTACGTATGTGATGATGAAATTGTTGAATGAAAAGAAAAGAGGTAAGATGTACTGAGTTGTTGATCTCGGCACTAAACGTGCGGGTATAACCATTTATGACCATGAGATTGGCGCTAAGTGCGCGGGATTAAATTGTACAGCACTAAGTGTGCGATTTGACTATGTTGCACTAAGTGTGCGAAATGAATATGATGCACTAAGTGTGCGAATTGACCATGCGGCACTAAGTGTGCGAGTTTGACTATGTAGCACTAAGTGTGCGATTTGATTACGTAGCACTAAGTGTGCGAGTTGATTATATAGCACTGAGTGTGCGGACTCAATATACATTCGTGAATCATTATGGACACTATGTGTGCGACACTATTGAGTCGATCGCGGACAGCGGATCGGGTAAGCGTCTTGAGTACATGGCTAATAGGTGCTATGCTTATACTTGGTGTTGAGCTCGGTAAGTTTGAACCTATGTGACAAATATACTTGAAGTCACGTACATAAAATTTATCGTAGGATGGGTGAAAGGCCGTTTAGTCGTTTGATTGTAACGAAAATAAATTGATTTATGAAATTGCCTCAATGTCCTATTGATGAGTATATGGAATGTGAATGCATGAATTGATATGAAACTGAATCGATAGGTTGGAGGAACTATGGTATGGTTCGGTATGGATGGAGTAAATTGTCTCGTTCCATTTTGTTTCCTCTTGTGATAATGTTATTGATGGATGGTAGTGCATTGCTTATGACTTACTGAGTTATAAACTCACTCGGTGTTTCCTTGTCACCCATTATAGGTTGCTTGGACTCATCTATTTTTGCGGGGTCAGGCCGTCATCGAAGTCATCACACCGGATAGCAAGTTTTGGTACTTTCTTCTTAGTTGGCTTAGAAGAACATTTTGGCATGTATAAGCTATTACGTTGTGTTTGAACTTTGGCATGTAAACTTTAAGCCATGCGAAAATGGCACGAATGTTCGATTGAGTTGGATCAAGGGTAGGCATGAAATGGACCTAGTTACTTTCGTAACAGATGCTGGCAGCAGCAGTGTCATGAGATTGAAAAATCACTAAAAATAGTAGGAGTGGAATTAATTGATGAATAAATTATGTAATCGAAGCTCGATGAGTCTGTTTTCATGAGGAAGTAACGAAAAGATCATATGGGCAGTATATTAAGAGATAATCAGATTTTTGTGGGACAGGGCCAGAACGGTTTCTGGATTCCCTGCTCCGACTTTGGAAATTCAATATAAATTAACCAGAGATAATTAGGGGTCGTACCATATATGTACAGATTCCTCTCTGAGTCTAGTTTTCATAGAAACAAGCGGCATCAGTATTGAAGGCCCGTGCAGGGAGATATGGAGGTCGTAATGGGCAAAGGTCAGTGTAGTCGACCCCTGCAACATGGGAGACTTTGACTAATAAACTGTACTAATTGGCCCAACCAAAAATTCTAGAAAAAAATAAATAGATGGGCACATGAGTCTAGTTTCTGGGAAAAATCACGAAACTGATTTTCGAGTTACGAAACTCAAGATATGATTTTTAAAACGACTAGTACACAGATTGGGCAGTGTCTGGAAAATAAATTTTATAAGGGGTTAAAGTCAGTTAACACCTCGTGTTCGACTCCGGTGTCGGTTTCGGGTTCGGGGTGTTACATTTGATTGGTATTAGAGCTATGGTTTAGTCAGTTCTAGGACTACCATAGCGCGTATGAGTCTAGCTATACATGCCGAATGTTAATGTTTAAATGTGTGATGACTTCTGACGGTTGAAATGTTTTTGTTTTGATTAGTAAATGGACCCCGGTGAAGAAAGAACCCTAGCGGATGACGTTGAGAGCGTAACGGCTGCTCCTGCACAAGGGACGCCGCCTGTTGAACCTCAGTCATCTGCGAATAATCAAGGTGAGGGGGCTAAACAAGCCTTCTTTACCATGATGAATGAGTGGGTCGCGCAATATGCCCGAACCAACCCGGCTGTCCAACAATTCCCAAATTTGAATAATCCTCCCCAAGAGCCTGTAATGCCATCAGTCGCTGATCCTGTGAGGCTGAGTAAGCCACCTGTAGACTTGATTAGGAAGCGTGGGGCCGAGGAGTTCAAGGCCATAGTAACTGATGATGCCGAAAGGGCCGAGTTCTGGCTTGATAACACCATTCGGGTGTTCGATGAATTGTCATGCACACCTGACGAATGTCTAAAATGTGCTGTATCTTTGTTGCGAGACTCAGCCTACTATTGGTGGAGGACCTTGATTTCCATAGTCCCGAACGAGCGAGTAACTTGGGACTTCTTTCAAACGGAATTCCGAAAGAAATTTATTAGCCAACGGTTTATTGATCAGAAGCGTAAGGAGTTCTTGGAACTCAAGCAAGGCCGTATGACTGTATCTGAATACGAACATGAATTCGTAAGACTCAGTAGGTATGCCCGGGAGTGTGTAGCTGATGAGGTTGCTATGTGCAAAAGGTTCGAGGAAGGATTGAATGAAGATTTAAAGCTACTAATGGGTATTTTGGAAATAAAAGAATTCGTAACACTAGTCGAACGAGCCTGCAAGGCGGAAGAACTTGGAAAGGAGAAGAGGAAGGCTGAATTTGAAGCTAGAGATTGTCGTAAAAGATCGACGGGTAAAGCTCCGTTCTCAGCTGTAAAGAAGTTCAGGGAGGACATTAATAAGTCGAGGGCGACTGCGGGAATTTCCATCAGGGCAAGACCATCGATGGGCTCCCGAGCTACTTCGGTAGCTAGTGTGGGCAATAATCGTCACGAGAATCCTGTTTTCCGGCCGATTTGATGCTTTTGCTGTTCGACGAGTTTGATGTTATTCTTGGTTTGGATTGGTTAACCGCGCATGATGCGGTTGTGAATTGCAAAAGCAAGACTATCGATTTGAGGTGCGCAAATAACGAAATAATCCGAGTTGAGTCTGCGGACTTAAGGGGGTTGCCAACTGTAATATCAGCAATGTTGGCCCAGAAATATGTAAGGAAAGGGTGCGAAGCATACCTCGCGTATGTACTTGATGACAAGGAGTTAGAAAAGAAACCCGAATCGGTGCCGGTGGTTTGTGAATACCCGGATGTTTTTCCTGAAGAGTTACCGGGTTTGCCACCTGTTCGGGAGGTAGAGTTTGGTATTGAGCTTGTACCTGGAACTACGCCAATTTCGATCGCTCCGTATCGTATGGCACTAACCGAGTTAAAAGAGTTGAAAGCTCAGTTGCAAGAATTGACGGATAGAGGTTTCGCTCGACCGAGTTTCTCACCTTGGGGTGCACCAGTATTGTTAGTGAAAAAGAAGGACGGAACCATGAGGTTGTGCATTGACTATCGTCAACTGAATAAAGTGACGATAAAGAATAAGTATCCGTTACCGCGTATTGATGATCTGTTCGATCAATTAAAGGGAGCATCGGAGTTTTCAAAGATAGATTTGAGATCGGGTTATTATCAGTTGCGGATTCGAGATTTGGACGTACCCAAAACTGCTTTCAGAACGAGGTACGGTCACTACGAGTTCTTAGTGATGCCGTTTGGGCTCACTAATGCCCTTGCGGTGTTTATGGATTTGATGAATCGGATCTTCAGGCCGTATTTGGATCGGTTCGTAGTTGTGTTTATTGATGACATCTTGGTCTATTCAAGAGATGAGACCGAACATGCTGAGCATCTGAGGCTAGTGTTGCAAATTTTGCGGGATAAGCAGTTATATGCTAAGTTCAGTAAGTGTGAGTTCTGGTTAAGAGAGGTTAGCTTCTTGGGTCATGTGGTATCCGCATCGGGTATTCGAGTTGACCCGAGCAAAATTTCAGCCATACTTAACTGGAAGCCTCCGAGAAATGTTACCGAAGTCCAGAGCTTTCTAGGGCTCGCCGGTTATTACCGACGATTTGTCAAAGGTTTCTCGATGATAGCCACACCAATGACGAAGCTACTTCAAAAGGATGTTAAGTTCGAATGGACGGAGAAATGTCAGAAAAGCTTCGATCAACTGAAAACTCATTTGACTGAAGCTCCAATTTTGGTGCAACCCGAATCGGGTAAAGAGTTTGTCATTTATAGTGACGCATCCCTACTTGGGTTGGGTTGCGTATTGACGCAAGAAGGTCGAGTTGTGGCCTATGCGTCGAGACAATTGAAGCCACACGAGAGAAATTATCCGACCCATGATCTCGAACTAGCCGCCATTGTGTTTGCATTGAAAATATGGCGACATTATTTGTTTGGTGAGAAGTGCCATGTATTTTCGGATCACAAAAGTCTCAAATATTTGATGACTCAACGAGACTTGAATCTGCGACAAAGACGTTGGCTTGAGTTGTTAAAAGATTACGAGCTTGTCATTGATTACCACCCGGGAAAGGCTAATGTGGTTGCGGACGCCTTAAGCCAGAAATCACTGTTTGCTTTGCGAGCGATGAATGTACACTTGTCTGTTCTACCTGACAATGTGTTAGTAGCTGAATTAAAAGCCAGACCATTATTGACTCATCAAATTCGTGAAGCTCAGAAAGTCGATGATGAATTGGTTGCAAAACGAGCTGAGTGTGTTCCGAACAAGGAATCGGAGTTTCAGATTGATGATGATGGTTGTTCGAGGTTTAGAAGTCGTTTGTGTGTTCCAAGGAATTCGGAACTCATTCCGATGATTCTGAACGAAGCCCATTGTAGCCGAATGTCAATTCACCCAGGGAGCACGAAAATGTACAACGACTTGAAACGTCGGTTTTGGTGGCATGGTATGAAACGAGACATCTCCGACTTTGTTTCGAGATGTTTAATATGTCAACAAGTGAAAGCGGAATATCAAGTGCCTTCAGGGTTACTTCAGCCGATCATGATACCCGAGTGGAAATGGGACCGAGTCACAATGGCCTTTGTGTCCGGACTGCCATTGTCCGCAAGTAAGAAGGATGCGATTTGGGTTGTTGTTGATAGGCTGACTAAGTCAGCTCACTTTATCCCCGTGCGTACGGATCTTTCATTGGATAAACTAGCCGAATTGTATGTCTCTCAGATTGTAAGATTACATGGAGTACCTATTTCTATCGTGTCGGATAGAGATCCGAGATTCACCTCACGATTTTGGAAGAAATTGCAAGAAGCGTTGGGTACCAAGCTGCATTTTAGCACCGCTTTTCACCCCCAAACCTATTTACCGGTAAGATTTTCGGGGACGAAAATTTCTTAAGTGGGGGAGAGTTGTGACAGCCCAAAATTTGACCCTAGTCGGGAAGTGGTTTCGGAACCACAAAACCGAGTCTTATAAATAATTAAAGATTATATTTTGTGTTTATGATGTGCGTAAATGCTTGTGTGATAGTTCCATACTTTAATTTGGTCAGTGTATGTGGAATTTATTAGTAGGGACTTATGTGAGACAATTTAGAAATATGCTAGGCAAGTGTTCAAGTGGCCCATTAATATATGTGGGAAAGTGTTTGTCCTTGCATGTCAAATTAGCCAAATTAAAGCATAGTGGCTGGCCATGCTATGGGTGGAAACATGTCACCAACATGTTATGCTAGTGATGTATGCTAAGAAAAATAAAATAAAGAGCATGGTAATTAAACAATGAAAGGAAGGGTGATGAAAAAAAAAATGGTCTCATCCATACCCCCCCTTGTTGCCGTGAGTTTAAGAAAGAAAACAAAAAAAAAAATGTGTTCATTCTTGAACACCTTTGGCCGAATAGAGGAAAGAAAGGAAGGGGAAGAGCTTGAGAAAATCGGCTATGGTGGTTTGCTAGACTAAGGTATGTTTGATGTTGTTCTTGAGATGCATGCATGTTTTAGTAGTTGACTTGAGTTCTAAAAACCCATGGTTCAATTTTGTGGATTGATGATGATTTTGTGTTTTGCCATTGATGAGTGCTTGAGCTTTTTGATAGTTGTTGATGAAAAGTGAAAGATATGTTAAAGATTAATATGTTTTGTGTTGAAGTTTTTGGTGATTTTGAGTAGTTAGGGCTAAATTACAAAAATAAATTTTGAAGGACTCAAAGGTGAAATAAATGAAATGTATGGACTTATATGGGTACTAGGAAGATTCGGCCCTTAAGGAGTGTGACCAAACTTTGTGTATTTTGTGTTTTGTGGAATAAAGACTAAATTGTGAAAGTGCGAAATATTAGGGGTAAAAATGTAATTTACCCATTTATGCGTTATTAGACTAAATTGAATGAAAATATGTTAAAATGAGATTTATTTGAATATGTTAAGATCAAGAAACCAAGGAATTGGATTTAAATCGGGGAAAATCGAAAGTAGTTGAGTAGTCGATCATTTAGTCGACGACATCCGAAGAAAGTTTATAAGCAATTAGATATTAAAATTTCGGAATAAATGTTAGTTATATATGCTGAAATGGAAATATGATAAATGTATATATAACTGAATGTGATATGTGTGAATTATATGTTAAATTAAGGCTTGGCAAGCTAGCTATTAAGGTGAAATGCTAATGTTAGTATTTGATTTGGTAATAATCTGTTTGGGGACAGCAGCAGTAAGGTGATTTGGAAAATCGCCATAATTTGTAGGAGTTGAATTAGAAGCTGAGTGAATTATGCCATTAAAGCTTGAAGAGTCTATTTTCTTACAAAAGAAACTATAAAAACAAAAGAGTTACCGATCTTGAGATATTTGAAGTATTGTGGGGCTGAGTCAAAATGACTACTAGATTCCCTGTTCTGTTTTTAGAAAATCATTATAAATTGTACAAAAATGATTATAAGATAAAATTTATATGCTTAGACTCCTTAATGAGTCTAGTTTCAAATGAGATCAAATACAACACATTTTGAATTCTGTAAAATGAGAAATTTGATTCGTAGTGAAGAGTGGTCAGAATAGTCAAACAGTGAAACAGGGGAAACTTTAAGAAAAATCTGGTATTGATTGGCCAAGCCTAAAATTCTGAAAATTTTATGGATGGAAGATATACGAGTCTATATTCAGGGAAAATTAACGGCTAGTGATTTGGAGTTTTGTAGCTCCAGTTATAAACAATTTAGCGACTACTGCTCAGGAAAACAGCTCGTAGTGAATATGTGATTTTGTTGTAAACATTAATGAAAATTTGCCAATGAGTTATTTATTGATTATTATAAAGCTTACTATAATCTATGTGTGTGAAATTCAAATCAATATATATATTATTCTGAAAGTAATACTTGAATAGTCGATTAATGACTATTTTAAATTTTGTTGAACTTAAGCTCAAGAGCAAAAGGGAACTAGATCCGATAAAGGCAAAGAAAAGATCACTGAGTAGCCGAGTTGGAACCGTCTTACCCAACACAAGGTAAGTCATTAAGCATGTAGTTGGTATTATTTCAAATGGTCATAATGTTTATGTATTGATGCTGAATGGAATGAATAAATATACATATATATATATGCATGTACGTATGTGATGATGAAATTGTTGAATGAAAAGAAAAGAGGTAAGATGTACTGAGTTGTTGATCTCGGCACTAAACGTGCGGGTATAACCATTTATGACCATGAGATTGGCGCTAAGTGCGCGGGATTAAATTGTACAGCACTAAGTGTGCGATTTGACTATGTTGCACTAAGTGTGCGAAATGAATATGATGCACTAAGTGTGCGAATTGACCATGCGGCACTAAGTGTGCGAGTTTGACTATGTAGCACTAAGTGTGCGATTTGATTACGTAGCACTAAGTGTGCGAGTTGATTATATGGCACTGAGTGTGCGGACTCAATATACATTCGTGAATCATTATGGACACTATGTGTGCGACACTATTGAGTCGATCGCAGACAGCGGATCGAGTAAGCGTCTTGAGTACATGGCTAATAGGTGCTATGCTTATACTTGGTGTTGAGCTCGGTAAGTTTGAACCTATGTGACAAATATACTTGAAGTCACGTACATAAAATTTATCGTAGGATGGGTGAAAGGCCGTTTAGTCGTTTGATTGTAACGAAAATAAATTGATTTATGAAATTGCCTCAATGTCCTATTGATGAGTATATGGAATGTGAATGCATGAATTGATATGAAACTGAATCGATAGGTTGGAGGAACTATGGTATGGTTCGGTATGGATGGAGTAAATTGTCTCGTTCCATTTTGTTTCCTCTTGTGATAATGTTATTGATGGATGGTAGTGCATTGCTTATGACTTACTGAGTTATAAACTCACTCGGTGTTTCCTTGTCACCCATTATAGGTTGCTTGGACTCATCTATTTTTGCGGGGTCAGGCCGTCATCGAAGTCATCACACCGGATAGCAAGTTTTGGTACTTTCTTCTTAGTTGGCTTAGAAGAACATTTTGGCATGTATAAGCTATTACGTTGTGTTTGAACTTTGGCATGTAAACTTTAAGCCATGCGAAAATGGCACGAATGTTCGATTGAGTTGGATCAAGGGTAGGCATGAAATGGACCTAGTTACTTTCGTAACAGATGCTGGCAGCAGCAGTGTCATGAGATTGAAAAATCACTAAAAATAGTAGGAGTGGAATTAATTGATGAATAAATTATGTAATCGAAGCTCGATGAGTCTGTTTTCATGAGGAAGTAACGAAAAGATCATATGGGCAGTATATTAAGAGATAATCAGATTTTTGTGGGACAGGGCCAGAACGGTTTCTGGATTCCCTGCTCCGACTTTGGAAATTCAATATAAATTAACCAGAGATAATTAGGGGTCGTACCATATATGTACAGATTCCTCTCTGAGTCTAGTTTTCATAGAAACAAACGGCATCAGTATTGAAGCCCCGTGAAGGGAGATATCCAGGTCGTAATGAGAAAAGGTCAGTGTAGTCGACCCCTGCAACATGGGAGACTTTGACTAATAAACTGTACTAATTGGCCTAACCAAAAATTCTAGAAAAAAATACATAGATGGGCACATGAGTCTAGTTTCTGGGAAAAATCACGAAACTGATTTTCGAGTTAGGAAACTCAAGATATGATTTTTAAAACGACTAGTACACAGATTGGGCAGTGTCTGGAAAATAAATTTTATAAGGGGTTAAAGTCAGTTAACACCTCGTGTTCGACTCCGGTGTCGGTTTCGGGTTCGGGGTGTTACAAGCACAACAAAAGTATAGCATTCATGTAGCTAAACGGATAATTTCATATGCACAATTTTTCAATATCATACTTACTTCACATTACCAACCCTTTTTTTCATACACAAAGATCAACTTAGCCAAAGGCCGGTAGCTCATTTATCAACTGAGCGAATACTTATTTGTAAGGGCTCAACTAGTTCAAAGCACATACGAAACATACCTCAATGTTGGGATGTTTCAAGCGTATTAACTAAAATTTTTACAGCAAGATCATTCATTCCCAAATCACGTACCTTCAGAATTTAACCGGATATAGCTACTCGTTCAAATGCCTTCGGGACATAGCCCGGTTATAGTAACTCGCACAAATGCCTTCGGGACTTAACCCGGATTTAGTAACTCGCACAAATGCCTTCGGATCTTAGTCCGGATATGGTCACTTAGCACAAAGCCTTCGGGACTTAGCCCGGACATCATTCAAATAACCATGCACATTTAACAATAAATCATGGCACATTCGTATTTCGTTTTCGTTAGCAAAACTCAAACACAAGACACTTATCATTCTTGCAATTTCGGCTCAATAGCCACACACAAAGAGCATGATTTTGATTTGCTTAAAACATGATCTAATCAAATCATAATTTAAGCTCTTTTACTCAAGAACTTACCTCGGATGTTGTCGAACGATTCCGATGGCTACTCGACCACTTTTTCCTTTCCCTTATCCAACTGGGGTCCTCTAAGCTCTTGAGCTAATTCAAACAAATTTAACTCATTAAAGTCTCATTTTGCTAGCTTATGGCCGAATATGACAGGGAGTTTGATAGGTCATATGGCCACCCTTTTAGCTCAAATACACAATGGTCATACGCATTTTTAATCACATCAAGCAATTTAATACAATTCATTCGAACATCAAAAGAGAAGCTCAAGGTACTTAGCCCATATATACATTAGACATTAGAGTCACATGTGTACGAAATCACGAATCGAATTCAACATACTAGCTAATATTTCCCCTTAGCCGAATTTTCTAAGTCAAGCTAAAGCCATCAATAGGCTACCTATGGCCGAACATACACATAGCTTATGTACTTATTCATGTGGCCGAACATACATGTCTATGTTGGGGCCGATTGCAACACTTAATACATTCTACAAGTATGGTTACTTGTATTGACTAAACACCATTTTGTTTCAAGTTCAAAACTTGGCTAATACACACATATATACACTAGTAAAGCATCCTCTCCCTTTCCATCAATTTAACACATGCATTACTCATTAATATACAAAAATTATATTCGGCCTTAGCACACAACTTGCTAGCCGATTCTTCTCCATCTAGCAACCAATGCACATATGTGCTCACTCAAAAATGCTAAAAAGAAGATTCAAGAATCATCAATCCACCATCACATGCATCATTAACAAGCTTCATATTTAGCATGCAATGGCATTAACACAAAATCCACCTAGGCCGAATATCATCCCCATGACATAGCAAAGATTTGAACCATGGGCTAATTAGAACTCAAGCTAGCAACTAAAAACATGCATGAATCTCATGGCACAACCTCAAACATACCTTGATCTAGATACAAGTATGGCCAAACCTCCTCCTAATCCTCTTCCAAACCAAACATGAAGCAAGAACTCCTTCCTCCTTCCTTAGAATTTTCGGCCAAAAGAAGATGAAAAAGGATGAACAAAATTTTTCTTTTCTTTTCTTTAACTCACGGCAATGGGGGGGGGGAAACAACCACACACTTTTTTTTTTGTTTCCATTTCTTTATTACCCATACTCCTTATTTTATTTTTCCTAACATACCTCACTAACATAACATGTTTGTGACTTGTTTCCACTCATAGCATGGCCGGCCACTATGCCTTAATTTGGGTAAATTGACATGCAAACCCATCATTTTCACAATATGCATTAATAGGCCACTTTGCATTTGCCTAGCACATTTCAAAATTTTCTCACATAAGTCCTATTTGATAAAATTCACTTACAATTAATTTCACACATGCACATGTACATATAATGAGCATCAATTATGACGGTTAATTATTTTTATGACTCGGTTTAGTGGTCCCGAAACCACTTCCCGACTAGGGTCAATTTTGGGCTGTCACACTTCATGGCTCACCTCCTCTGTCTCGGATACCTACCTGGTGCCCAGCTTCTATACACTTTGTTAACTCAACAAAATATATTGTTTTAAAACACTAAAACGGAGCGTGGGCTTTCAACTCCAATGTGGCACGTCAGATTCGGCCATAACCTCTGGGCCGGGTTTGGGGTGTTACAATGTTGCAAAATTTTTAAAGATTTAGGAAGTTACCATTGATGAATAAACATGTATTTTAATGACTGCTGATAGATTATGAATGTTTAATGATAGTTATTCAAGTTTTGTAAAGTGATTTTTGAGAAAATAAGAATTTAATAAAGAAATATGAAAAGTTTGTGGGTAATTTGTGAAATAAATAAAAAATATGGGCTGATATGTGTACTAGGAAAATTCAGCTAGCATGGGTTGGTATTAAATTACATGAATTTGTGATTTTATGAAATAATGACTAATTTGTAAAAGTTGTGAAATACTTGGGGCAAAAGTGTAAATGTGCTTCAATGAGTGTTTTGGATTAAATTGAATAGAAAGATTATTAAATAAGTTAAATTTGATTACATATAGATCAAGAAAAGCGAAACTTGGATCTAGATCGTGGAAAAACAAAGTACTCAACTAATCGACCTATTTCATCATTTTTGTGAGTCGATGTAAGTTTGTATGATTAATAAGCTTAATGTTATATGTGTTTATATGCTTAAATATTATGATTGTGATATTACGACACTGCGGAACCTATCGAAAAAGCATTGATACAGTGAGAATCCTAGTTGAACCATAGGAATAGATAAGATACTAGTTGATACGAGCTCACTTCGGCTTGAATTGGATGGAGAAAGTAATTTCGGTTTTGAAAGGCCTGGATGTCTAAGTCTAGGTTCAAAAATGGTTAATAAGTTTAGGTTCAAGGAAAAGAAGAGTTAGGATATTTGGTAGGTTGTTTCAGCTCGGAAAAGGAACGAAATATGGTTGATTGGAATATTTGGGTAATGGATGAAAATATGGTAAGGTTGGTCCTAAGAACAAGTTGAACCGATATTAGCAAATATCGACCTGAGACTTATTAGTTCTTAAGATGGAATGGTTAAACAAGATGGACCTCGACCCACTATCTAGGCAGATAGGAACCTCGATATAGAGTGTTTTGAGCGCCACACTAAAAGCTAGTGATAAGTTCTGTAACACCTCATACCCATGTTCTAAGTCGGAACAAGGTACGGAATATTACAGATCACGAAAACATGAATTCACACATTTACCCGACCTTACATAATTAATTCTTCTAGCTTGAACAAAAATAGATAACATTAACAGATATACATAAATACAAGTAAATTATCAAATTTGAAAAGTAATATTTTAAACCAAATTAATTATAACATATAACAAAATGATTCAACCCTCTATACATGCCATAATTCCAAAATAGCGTTTACAAAGTACCAAAAAGTATTGATAGTGTGGATGGGTCTCCGACGATCTCCAAATCCCGAGTTGGCTTAGTAACTCTATAAGACAAGAAAAAGAAAAGAAGATAAGCATATAGCTTAGTAAGTAAGTACGAAATTGATATATACAATTTATCAAAGTAAAACAATCATACTAGTATATAATCACATATTCAGGACAGGCTGTTTACTAGAGTCCCGGTTTTAAAAAAATCATATCTCGAGGTAAAAGACTCAAAATTCAATTTCGTAAATTTTCCCTAAAACTAGACTCATATGTATACTTACTAATTTTTTTCTAGAATTTTTGGTCAGACCAATTAGTACATTTTATTAGTTAAAGTCTCCCCTATTTCAGGGTATGACTACTCTGACCCCTGTGCACTACGAACCAAATTTCTTCCTGTAAAGAATTCCAATGACCATTCCGTTTGTTTCTATTAAAAATATACTCAATAATGAATCCATTAATATAAGTTATGACTCTTAATAATTTTTTTACAATTTATGGTGAAATTCTAAAGTCAGAACAGGGGATCTCAAATTCATTCAGACCCTGTTTCACAAGAATTCAAATATCTCACAATATAGAATTCTTTTGCTTCCCCTGTTTCTTTTATGTAAAAATAGACTCATTAATAATTATTTTTATATATCATTTGCATTTTTATTCAACTTCCACGATTTTTGGTAAATTTTTAAAATCATGTAACTGCTGCTGTCCAACACTGTTTTATTTCTAACATTCACTCTTGTATAATTCCACCCAGTCCTTTTTATTATACTAGAATTCGCTCAATTATCGAGCACATAGCTCCTAACTTTTCATATATTACCACTTTATCAATTTTCCCCGTTGAACTCAACGGAAAAATAACAAATATACCATTGTTTACACATATTTCCCCTTCCACACTTATAGCCGAAGCTATCTGATACGCATAGTAGCCTGCACTTAGTACTACACATGCGACCAACAATCCGGTACACGTAGTAGCCTGCACTTAGTACTACATACGTGACCTCACCATCTGATACACGTAGTAGCCTGCACTTAGTACTACACACGTGATCGAAGTCATTGAGTACGCATAGTAGCCTGCACTTAGTACTACACATGCGACTTAACAGTATGGTACACGTAGTAGCCTGCACTTAGTACTACACACGTGTACTCACAATGGGTCATTCGTATTGTTCCTGTTCCGAAGGTTCAACCGGGAAAATCTTTCCTTTTTCACTGTTAACACTTATTCACAATCTAATTAAATTTGCAAATTTCCATCATTTAATCGTTCTATGGATAGCCACCAATTCATATGATAGCAACATAAAATAACATAAAAAATCGATAAATTATTCATGTATGAACTTACCTCGGTGCAAACTCTATAAATGCTATAATTTAGTCCGAAAGCTTTTCTTTTCCCCGATCACGATCGATTCCACGTCTTTCTTGATCTATAAAAACACATTTAGTTCATTTAACACTCATACTATTTATTTCAATCCAAAAATCACATTATGGAAAAAGTACGTTTTTGCCCCCTAACTTTTACAAAATTACAATTTTGCCCCTAGGCTTGGGAATTTAATTTCAGCCCTTATTCTTATGTTTTATGACATGCTGATCATTTTTCCCTTTATGACAGCATCAAATTCACACTCTAACATGCACTTATGACTATTAGGTATTTTTACCGATTAAGCCCTTTTACTCGTTTTCACTTAAAACCAAGTAGCAGAAGTTGTCTAACATAATTTAAAACCTCATATTCTAGCATAAAACACCAAAATACACAAATTTCACCTATCGGTATTTCTCCAAATATGAACCCTAGGTCGAATTATTGCTAACATAAGCTAAATCGAGCTACCGGGATTCCAAAAACGTAAAGAACATTAAAAACGGGGCTTGGAATCACTTACTATGGAGCTTGAAAGCTTGAAACAAACCCTAGCTATGGAGAACCCTTGAAATTTCAGCCTAATGAAGATGATGGACAAAAATTGGCTTTTAATTTTGTTTTTAATTCATTTTAATAACTAAATGACCAAAATGCCCTTACTACTAAACTTTCCAAAAATTCCATCCATGTCCAATTTTTGTCCATAGACTTAGAAATTGGTAAAATTGCTATTTAAGACCTCCTCATTAATATTCCAAAGCAATTTCATACTAAAAACTTCTAGAATGCAAGTTTTGCAAATTATTCGATTTAGTCCCTAATATCAACTTAAGCACAGAATTTCATCACGAAATTTTCACGCAATCATGCAATCATATCATAAACCTCAAAATAATTATAAAATAATTATTTCTATCTCAGATTTGTGGTCACAAAACCACTATTCCGATTAGGCCCTAATTCGGGATATTACAAGTTCAGTTTCGTAAAAGAAAGAGGTTGACGCCACTACTAGGTAGATAAGCCAACAAAATCTTAAACGAGACTTAGAGATGAAAATTCTCACAAGAACAAAGGTTCGACTATAAATTTGGCAAAAAGTCCTTTACACAATGCAAATGGCCGAATTTATAGGCCTTACAAATCTAGCCGAAAAGGCAAATTCATAGCTTATGAACTAAGTAAGATAAGCCTTGAATGTTCTTGAAAATTCTAGAAAAATCAACACTTAATAAGCTTGTCCATGTTCAGCTGCACCTTCATCCAAATAGTCACCTTCATGGCTAAGGAATGGTAGATGGATGAACTAGGTGTGAACAAGACCTTTGGAGCTAAGGCTAGATTTGGCCAAAGCTAATAAGTGAGCCATAAATTGGTGATGCTTGGCCAAAAGTGCTGGAACTAAGGTGGAGAACTCATTAGCCTTTTTGGGTGTGAACACCGTCTATTGAAGTGCCATCAAATGTGAACAAAGATAACCGAATGGTCCATGGAATGCAAACACAAATCCAGCCAAGTGTGAAAGCTTTAAGGAACACTTAATGACCACCTTGGTTATTTGGAGAGCCATGACCGAATAGTCACTTGGGGAACACAAATGGGCAGCACACCTACATTATTTCATCTATGCACCATGTGTCCCAAGCTATGCACATACATGAATTAAAATCAATTCATTAAATCCCATGTGAACACCTTAAATTCGACACAAATGTGAACAAACATTCCAAGCATTAATTTGGTTATTACATAATTAAAACATGTAATATAAAACATAAATTAATTACTAATGTGAACTTAATTAAAAGCATAATTAATTTATAATAACTAACTAATGAACTTATTCAAGTAAAAAGTCAACACTACGATAGTAAGCTATAAATAACTTCATGAGCTACGATTAAGCTTGAGAGCTATATTCGAGCTAAGTCCGAGCTCGGGAGCTGAAGTTGAACTGAGAACAAGCTCATGAGCTGGAGTTGAGCTAGATGTGAACTTGTCAAGCTGAAACTAAACTTGCTGAGCTGGTTGTGAGCTAGACGAGCTAGGAATAAATTACGAGGATGACTCGGTGAGCTAGTCCACGAACTCTCGATTAAGCTGGTGATGGATTCAGCCCAAGATCGATCAACTAGAGCTGAGATTGTGTTTTTGAACCTCTTGGCTCGGGCTCGGGTAATCGGTCCTACGGGAAACTCGAGAGGATCTACACTGGCAGCTGGCAACTCAGGAGGTGTGGCTGTATCACTAATGACATGTCATTAGGGGTTATTGTGATTATGTGATCGGGGTGCTGGTTCTGTACATCCTACTGGTAGCTGAGTATACCGACATGTGTTGCGGTTACTTGACAGCTTGTTGTGAGCAGGCCCATTGATAGCTCGAGAGTGAGCATATATGTGATATGAGATTGAGATAGCATTGGCTATATATGTGGCACTTTGGCGCGAGATTCCCAAGTATCCAATACTATTCCGAATGGTTCAACGGGAAAAGATGATGGTACGAGGATGTAAGCAATGATACGGATCAGTTCAGGTACTCGTGATAAGTTTGGCAAGTAAGTGATAATTGATAGGTTCATATGAAAAGTAAGTGAAAGTTGATGAATTTATACATGATACATAGTGTAACGTCCCGATTTTGGGCTTAGTCGGAACAGTGGTTTTGGACCACAAATTCGATGAGAAAAATTTCATTTTTATTATATTTTTATGGTCTACAATTTCACGGAATGATTTCGTGAAAATTTTGTTCGAAAATTTCGACGTTTGGGCACTCAATTTAGTAAAAAGGACTAAATTGTAAAAAGTGCAAAAGTTGAGTTTTACATGTTAGAGGTGTCTAATTGTCATGAAATTTTAAATGGGAGGTCCTTAAATGATAAATAAACCATTTTATAACTTGTTGGATACAAATGGCCTTGGTTGGGTAAAATTTGAAAGAATAGTAAAAAGGGCATTTTGGTCATTTAGGGGTAAAATGAATTAAAAGACAAAATTTAAACCCCAAATGTGTCCCTTTCTTCTTGCTATAGAAGAATGTACCAAGAGCAGCCATGGTTAGGGTTTGGCCAAGCTTCCAAGCTTAATAGTAAGTGATTTCGAGCTCCATTTTTAATGTTCTATATATTTTTGAAATCCTGGTAACATGATCTGCTCATTTTTACCATTATTTTGAGCTAGGATTTATGTTTAAAAATTTACCCATGAATGATATGCATGTATTTTGATGTTTAATGGTAGAATATGAAGCTTGAAATTGTGTTAAACAACTTTTGCTAAGCGATTTTACGTGAAAACGAGTAAAACGACATAATCGGTAAAAATATCTAATGTTCATAAGTACATGTTAGAGTGAGAATTTGATGTTGCTATAGAAGGGAAAAATGATCATCATGTCATAAAACATAAGAAAATAGGAAGATGTTTAATTTCTGAACCTTGGGGAAAAAGTGCAAATATACAAAAGTTTAGGGGTCAAAATGAAAATTTGTAAAAATATGATTTTTAGACCCATATGAATAGTGTGACTAATTAGTAGGCTAAATGTGATATTATAGATCAAGGAAATCAAGATTTGGGCTTAAATCGAGAAAATACAAAGTTATGGACTAGAATGGTAAATTGCCATTTCTGGATCCGAGGTAAGTTCGTGTGATTTAATAAGCCTATTATTCATGTTATTATTGATATACATGAAATATAATTTGTTATAATTGTATTGAATTTGATGTTAATAGTGTGACAGCCCAAAATTGACCCTAGTCGGGAAGTGGTTTCGGGACCGCTAAACCGAGTCACTGAAATGTTCGAATGTGATATTTATTGTCTAGAATATGTAATTATGAATGTGTGAAAATTTCAAGCTTCGATTTAGTCGATTGCATGTGAGTTTAGTAAATAGGACTTATGTGAGAAAATTTTGAAATGTGATAGGTCAAAGCATAAGGACCTATTAGTGCATGTTGAAAAAGGGGGGACTTGCATGTCAATTTCCCCCCCCCTCTATTAGTAGTGGCCGGCCATGACAAGTATGGTAGACCAAGTGTGATGGGCAAGACATGTCATAGACATGTTGTGTTGGTGCATCATGGGTGGAAACAATAAAATAATGAGCATGGTAATTAAATAATGAAAGGGAGGAGTGATGAAAAAAAAAGAATGGTCTCATCCATGCCCCCCCCATTGCCGTGAGTAAAAGAAAAGAAAAGAAAAATTTTGTTCATCCTTTTTCATCTTCTTTTGGCCGAAAATTTCTAAGGAAGGAGGAAGGAGTTCTTGCTTCATGTTTGGTTTGGAAGAGGATTAGGAGGAGGTTTGGCCATACTTGTATCTAGATCAAGGTATGTTTGAGGTTGTGCCATGAGATTCATGCATGTTTTTAGTTGCTAGCTTGAGTTCTAATTAGCCCATGGTTCAAATCTTTGCTATGTCATGGGGATGATATTCGGCCTAGGTGGATTTTGTGTTAATGCCATTGCATGCTAAATATGAAGCTTGTTAATGATGCATGTGATGGTGGATTGATGATTCTTGAATCTTCTTTTTAGCATTTTTGAGTGAGCACATATGTGCATTGGTTGCTAGATGGAGAAGAATCGGCTAGCAAGTTGTGTGCTAAGGCCGAATATAATTTTTGTATATTAATGAGTAATGCATGTGTTAAATTGATGGAAAGGGAGAGGATGCTTTACTAGTGTATATATGTGTGTATTAGCCAAGTTTTGAACTTGAAACAAAATGGTGTTTAGTCAATACAAGTGACCATACTTGTAGAATGTATTAAGTGTTGCAATCGGCCCCAACATAGACATGCATATTCGGCCATAGGAAGGAGATTGGTGTTGCATGTATTCGGTTAGAGGCAAGCATATTGATGCTTTTGTCTTGGCTTAGAAAATTCGGCCAAGGGGGAAAATTAGCTAAAATGTTGAGTTTGATTCATGATTTCCGTACATATGTGACTTTAATGTCTAATGTATAAATATGGGCTAAGTGCCTTGTGTTCCTCTTTTCGATGCTCAAATGATTAAATCAATTTATTTGTTTCATTAAGCTCAAGAGCAAAGGGGAACTAAATCCGATAAAGGGAAGGAAAAAGTGGTCGAATAGCTATCGGAATCGTTCGACAACATCTGAGGTAAGTTCTTGAGTAAAAGAGCTTAAATTATGATTTGATTAGATCATGTTTTAAGCAAATCAAAATCATGCTCTTTGTGTGTGGCTATTGAGCCGAAATTGCAAGAATGATAAGTGTCTTGTGTTTGAGTTTTGCTAACGAAAACGAAATACGAATGTGCCATGATTTATTGTTAAATGTGCATGGTTATTTGAATGATGTCCGGGCTAAGTCCCGAAGGCTTTGTGCTAGGTGACCATATCCGGACTAAGATCCGAAGGCATTTGTACGACTTACTAAATTCGGACTAAGATCCGAAGGCATTTGTGCGAGTTACTAAATCCGGGTTAAGTCCCAAAGGCATTTGTGCGAGTTACTAAATCCGGGTTAAGTCCCGAAGGCATTTGTGCGAGTTACTATAACCGGGCTATGTCCCGAAGGCATTTGAACGAGTAGCTATATCCGGTTAAATTCCGAAGGTACGTGATTTGGGAATGAATGATCTTGCTGTAAAAATTTCAGTTAATACGCTTGAAACATCCCAACATTAAGGTATGTTTCGTATGTGCTTTGAATTAGTTGAGCCCTTACAAATAAGTATTCGCTCAGTTGATAAATGATCTACCGGCCTTTGGCTAAGTTGATCTTTGTGTATGAATAAAAGGGTTGGTAATGTGAAGTAAGTATGATATTGAAAATTTGTGCATATGAAATTATCCGTTTAGCTACATGAATGCTATACTTTTGTTGTGCTGGAATCCCTTGCTCAAAACTTACTAAGCATAAATTGCTTACTCCGTCTCCTTGATTCTCTGTTTTATAGATTTTGGTTCTCCAGCTATCAGACTCGAGATTTTGAAGTCGAAGTCGCCCACACTATCAAAGCCCCCCCCTTTTGGTACAATTTTGGTTGAACTTCGAAATGGCATGTATAGCACTACCCTTTTTGTTGGGGGTCATGGACCCTTTGGACTTGTATAATTTTGGATAGCCATGCGAAAATGGCTTATATATGTTTGAGTATAATGTTATAATCATTTGGTATGGATATGGTTATTGAGAGGTGTGGATATGCTTAACAAGGATTGGCCATGGGAATGGTTAATCACTATCATAATTTGTGCTATTTATGCTAAAAGGGCTAGTTGAATCATGGAAACTATGAAATAGGTAAAGTCTACCTTAAAGGCAGATGCTGACAGCAGCAGTGATGTAGATTTGGAAAATCACTAAAAATAGTAGGAAGGGAATTAAATAGTGAATATATTATTTAAACGAACCTTGATGAATCTATTTTCATAGGAGAGTAACAAAACGATCATATGGACAGTATGTTAAGAGATATTCAGGTTCTCGTAAGACAGGGCCAGAACAGTTTCTGGATTCCCTGTTTCGACTTTGGAAATTCATTATAAATTAACCGGAGATAATTAGGAGTCATGCCATATATGTATAGATTCCTATTTGAGTCTAGTTTCTATAGAAACAAACGAAATCAGTATTGAAGCCCTTTACAGGGAGATATCCAAGTCGTAATGCGCAAAGGTCAGTGTAGTCGATCCCTGTAACATGGGAGACTTTGAATAATAAACTGTACTAATTGGCCCAACCGAAAATTCTAGAAAAAAATATGTAGATGGGCATATGAGTCTAGTTTTGGGGAAAATTTACGGAACTAAATTCTGAGTTTCTAAACTCAAGATATGATTTTTTTAAGCGACTAGTACGCAGATTGGTAGTGTCTGGGAAATTTTTTTATAAGTGGTTTAAAGTCTGTTAACACCTCGTGTTCGACTCCGGTGACGGTCTCGGGTTCGGGGTGTTACAAATAGAAATTTGATGGAACATGATATGTAAAAGAAATAGGTGATTACCGAGAATATGAGATATTGCATATGGTTGTCCTGTTTGCATGAGTGGTTGTGCTAAGAGATAGTACAAGTACGTACTCAAAACTCATGAGTACATGTTTGACATGTGAAATGAAATGGACTTGTGAAGAGAGTGCAAATGAAATAAGTTTTAGTATTGTTAAATTAATGGACACAAACGGTGATTTGTGGTTGATGAATTGAGATTAAATGAGGAAATCTCGATTGAACCTTCGGAATGAAAAAATGTGGTGCTAAGTGGATATACAACGATTACACATATTGATACATGTAACGTGGTGCTAAGTGGATATGCCACGGTTACATATATTGATTCATTAACGTGGTGCTAAGTGGATATACCACGGTTAAACATGTAACGTGGTGCTAAGTGGATATGCCACGGTTACATATATTGATTCATTAACATGGTGCTAAGTGGATGTACTGTAACACCCCTTACCCGTAATCGAGGCCGGGATAAGGTACGAGGCATTACCGGACAAATATACAAATATTAAACTAAAATACGAGCCATAAAATTTCATTCATATTTCAAAATGTTCATTCAATTACACATAGTCCCTTATTTGAGTCTACGAAGCCCAAAACATACTTTAGAAAGGGTTCGGGACTAAACCGAGAACTTACAAAAATCTTGAAAATTTCATGCTTTAAGGCTCCACACGCCCGTTTCCCAAATTTGTGTTCCATACACGGCTGAGACACATGGTCGTGTCTCTGCCTGTGTGGAATATACCTAGGCTATTTTCCAAGCTTTGGTCAACCTTAATCTCTTACACACTTATACAAAATCAAAAGCATATAACATGGTATTCATTTATGATTAAATATTCTCAATTAAACCACAAACACAGCATTTGTATATCATCATACACGTGTCTCTCATACTCATTTTACCTTGTTTATTATAGTACCACTTATACATTTATACCAAGATTATCATCTTACCAAATATCTTCAGCTTAATCATCAAGCATTCATATTTAAAACTAGATCATATCTTTATAAAATACCACAATTCAGATGTGAAAATAACATGTTTGCCTAAAACATTTTAATTCAACTCCATACGCTACAAGCATTACATTGAGACTAGTCATATATATATACATGTCATGATACATATCATTCTCTTTCTGTTTTCTTATAAACACATATCATTTATTTCATTATATCAATATTTCATATACCATAGTTTCCATGTATTCCACATATATTTATTTTCCTCCTCCTCCTCTCCATTCCACATCTTTAATGTATATAGCATTCTTGTAAGTACGATTTCACAATTTACTAATAAATGCTCACATCAAACTGTCCACACGAGTCATAGTCACTTACTTATTTATAATTCGAGCTAAAGAACTCCAAATTAAGATTCGTAAATTTCCCCTAAAACTAGACTCACATATCTTTCCACCATAAAATTTTCATAATTTTTGGTTTAGTCAATTAGTACACTTTATTCATTAAATGTTCTCATGTTCCACATTCTGACAGTTCTGACCTCTCTTCACTAAAAATTAATTATCTCACAGTATAGAACTCGAATAATGTTATTGTTGATTTGTCTTGAAAATAGACTCATTAGGGATTTTAAAAATATAAGTTTAAGCCTATAATTATTTTTATCCAAATTTTTGTGAGTTTCCAAAGTCAGAACAGGGGATCACGTAATCATTCTGAACCAGTATCTCAAAAACATAAATATCTCAAAATATAGAACTTCTTTTCTTTATCTGTTTCTTTTATATAAAAATAGACTCATTAAGCTTTAATTTGATATCTTATTCAGTCTCTAATTCAATTTCTAATATTTTTGGTTATTTTTCAAAATCACGTCACTGCTACTGTCCAAAACAGTTTTATTGCTAATTCACACTTTCACGCTTTCTTTGTATTAACCTCATTTTAACATACATATCACAAATCATTTTCACCACATTTCATACATCACAAGTATAGGCCCATGATCACAAGGTCACCATAAAATCATCCTCATGTATAACTTACTTGTTTATAACCTTACCACATCCTGGTCACTTAATGAACACATCATTCACATAATCAAGTTCTTGCACTTATTCATCACAAAACTCACAAAGCAATACATAGAGTCTCCCGTTGAACACTTTGGATCAATCCTCGATACTTGGTGGTTTTAGCACATAGCTCCACCCATCATATAGTTCGGCTCTCTGGTACACATGGTGAACACTCAGTACCACCCATGTGACCTAGCCAATTTATCTCGTAGCTCTCTTGTCTACATGGTGTCCTTCACCTGGAACCACGCATGCGACCTAGCTACATATATCCCGTAGCTCTCTTGTCTACATGGTGTACACATAGTATCACCCGTGCGACCTAGCTACATCATAATGTCTTGTAGCTCTCTTGTACACATGATGTGCACTCAGCACCATACATGTGACCTAGCTACATACTATCTGTATCATCCAATCTTTCTGAAGGTTCAACTGGGATTTCTCTCTCTTTACCAACAATTTCACCAATCAAGTAATTATCCATAAACATATTTCCAATATTATTATAAAATATCGTAATACAAGTAATATTGATGTATTACTTACATATAAACTTACATCTCATTTAATATCAAGGCAATAACATTAAATTACACATTGCCTTATTAAAAATCATATGAACTTACAATTTCCCATAATATCCATAATCATAGAAATCACATTTATGTATGATAATTCAATGCAATTCATGTACCCTAGACATATTTTTAAATCAATTCATAAACTTGGCACCATAATCATTTAATTTAACATAATTCAATTAATTCACTAAATTTAACTTTCAAATTTACAGCATTATTGCTGTATTATTATCATACCAACTTACATACTTTCAACACCTCGGAAATTATAATAAATATATCAATTTTACATTCAAACATGCATAAATTAATGCTTATTATACATATGAACTTATCTCGATACTAAAACGATCATTTTACCAACTTTCCCAATTTTTGATTTTTCTTTCATTCTAGGTTCAAATCTCATTTTTCGGGATCTAAAACATCATATTTTACTTATTTAATTAATGTACTATTCAAAAGAGTTCTTAACTCAAACATTTGAAAAATTACAATTTTGCCCCTAAACTTTTGCATATTTACACTTTTGCCCCTTGGCTCGGGAATTAACTTCATCCCTTATTCTTATGTTTTATGACATGCTGATCACTTTTCCTTTCTATGGCAACATCAAATTCTCACTCTAACATATACTTATGACTATTAGGTATTTTTACCGATTAAGCCCTTTTACTCGTTTTCACTCAAAACCGAGTAGCACAAGTTGTCTAACATAATTTAAAACCTCATGTTCTATCATAAAACACCAAAATAAACACATTTCACCTATGGGTATTTTTCCATATATGAACCCTAGCTTAAATTATTGCTAGAATAAGCTTAATCAAATTACCGGGATTCCAAAAACGTAAAGAACTTGAAAAACGGGGTTAGAACGGACTTACTATTGAGCTCGAAAAGCTTGAAAACCCTATCCATGGTTTCCCCCATGCTAATTTCGGCCTCCATGAAAAAGATGAGTCAATTTTGGCTTTATTTTCCCTTTTTATTTCTTTTAATTACCAAATGACCAAAATGCCCTTCCTTACTAAACTTTTAAAAATTCCATCCATGTCCAATTTTTGTCCATCACTTAGAAATTGGTCAAATTTCTATTTAAAACCTCCTAATTAATATTTCAAAGCAATTTCATACTAGAAACTTCTAGAATGCAAGTTTTGCAACTTATTCAATTTAGTCCCTAACTTCAAATTGAGCACTTTATGCATAGAATTTCTTCACGAACTTTTCACACAATCATGCAATCATATCATAGACCTCAAAATAATCATAAAATAATTATTTCTCTCTTGGATTTTATGGTCCCGAAACCTCTGTTCCAACTAGACCCAATTTTGGGCTATTACAACTCTCCCCCCTTTAGAGATTTTCGTCCTCGAAAATCTTACCGGAGTGAAGTTTAGTATTTTTCTCATAATTTCCAGCATTACTAACTAATTGTTTTCAAGACGATACTTTCAGAAACACTCTGTCATCAATTTGAATCCCAAGATAACTCAGTCAACTCTGATATTTCTCTAACTCTGTCCTTCACTTGTCAACCATTCTCAGTCTCTGGTCATATCTATAATTATTTTATCACTGAACTCTTTGATTCCACACTTAGGAACTTAGTCAACATGATTCTCATGAATTTCCATTATATACACCTCATCGGTAAGGGGGTGAGGTCGTACAGTCTCTAACTCGATTTTGACATATATCTATATGACACATTTTTTTTTCATTATCCAAATATGTCATTATAATCATACTATCCACTTCAAACAATTTATTATTCATATCTGTCTTACATAAAATTTCCAATTATCTCATTTCAAACAAGTGCACTCACTCATACATTTTATGAATTTTGAATAACTTTAGTCATCACATTTACTAATTAATTTAGTCAAGCATGCAACAACATATGTAGGCCAAACAAATATAAATAAATATATCACTATATAAACTTTCATCTCATATATTATCACATATAAATATATCACAAATTCTTATTCATACCTTCCCGAGTTTAACACATTATAGCTACACTTTATTCAAATACTTCAATTTTACTATTAAATGGTCAGATCTAGCTCAGTTGGAGAATACTTCATTTTAAACAAAATGGTCCTCATTAGTGTCGGGAGACATCACACTATACATATTTGTGGCATGTATACCTAAACTCTCACACTTGCTATGTTAGTTCGAGAATCGACTAAACCTGCTCTGATACCACTAAATGTAACACCCCTTACCCGTACCCGAGGTCGGGATAAGGTACGAGGCATTACCGGACAAATATACAAATATTAAACTAAAATACGAGCCATAAAATTTCATTCATATTTCAAAATGTTCATTCAATTACACATAGTCCCTTATATGAATCTACGAAGCCCAAAACATACTTTAGAAAGGGTTCGGGACTAAATCGAGAACTTACAAATATCTTGAAAATTTCATGCTTTAAGGCTCCACACGCCCGTTTCCCAAATTTGTGTTCCATACACGGCTGAGACACATGGTCGTGTCTCTGCCTGTGTGGAATATACCTAAGCTATTTTTCAGGCTTTGGTCAACCTTAATCTCTTACACACTTATACAAAATCAAAAGCATATAACATGGTATTCATTTATGATTAAATATTCTCAATTAAACCACAAACACAGCATTTGTATATCATCATACATGTGTCTCTCATACTCATTTTACCTTGTTTATTATAGTACCACTTATACATTTATACCAAGATTATCATCTTACCAAATATCTTCAGCTTAATCATCAAGCATTCATATTTAAAACTAGATCATATCTTTATAAAATACCACAATTCAGATGTGAAATAACATGTTTGCCTAAAACATTTTAATTCAACTCCATACGCTACAAGCATTACATTGAGACTAGTCATATATATATACATGTCATGATACATATCATTCTCTTTCTGTTTTCTTATAAACACATATCATTTATTTCATTATATCAATATTTCATATACCATAGTTTCCATGTATTCCACATATATTTATTTTCCTCCTCCTCCTCTCCATTCCACATCTTTAATGTATATAGCATTCTTGTAAGTACGATTTCACAATTTACTAATAAATGCTCACATCAAACTGTCCACACGAGTCATAGTCACTTACTTATTTATAATTCGAGCTAAAGAACTCCAAATTAAGATTCGTAAATTTCCCCTAAAACTAGACTCACATATCTTTCCACCATAAAATTTTCATAATTTTTGGTTTAGTCAATTAGTACACTTTATTCATTAAATGTTCTCATGTTCCACATTCTGACAGTTCTGACCTCTCTTCACTAAAAATTAATTATCTCACAGTATAGAACTCGAATAATGTTATTGTTGATTTGTCTTGAAAATAGACTCATTAGGGATTTTAAAAATATAAGTTTAAGCCTATAATTATTTTTATCCAAATTTTTGTGAGTTTCCAAAGTCAGAACAGGGGATCACGTAATCATTCTGAACCAGTATCTCAAAAACATAAATATCTCAAAATATAGAACTTCTTTTCTTTATCTGTTTCTTTTATATAAAAATAGACTCATTAAGCTTTAATTTGATATCTTATTCAGTCTCTAATTCAATTTCTAATATTTTTGGTTATTTTTCAAAATCACGTCACTGCTACTGTCCAAAACAGTTTTATTGCTAATTCACACTTTCACGCTTTCTTTGTATTAACCTCATTTTAACATACATATCACAAATCATTTTCACCACATTTCATACATCACAAGTATAGGCCCATGATCACAAGGTCACCATAAAATCATCCTCATGTATAACTTACTTGTTTATAACCTTACCACATCCTGGTCACTTAATGAACACATCATTCACATAATCAAGTTCTTGCACTTATTCATCACAAAACTCACAAAGCAATACATAGAGTCTCCCGTTGAACACTTTGGATCAATCCTCGATACTTGGTGGTTTTAGCACATAGCTCCACCCATCATATAGTTCGGCTCTCTGGTACACATGGTGAACACTCAGTACCACCCATGTGACCTAGCCAATTTATCTCGTAGCTCTCTTGTCTACATGGTGTCCTTCACCTGGAACCACGCATGCGACCTAGCTACATATATCCCGTAGCTCTCTTGTCTACATGGTGTACACATAGTATCACCCGTGCGACCTAGCTACATCATAATGTCTTGTAGCTCTCTTGTACACATGATGTGCACTCAGCACCATACATGTGACCTAGCTACATACTATCTGTATCATCCAATCTTTCTGAAGGTTCAACTGGGATTTCTCTCTCTTTACCAACAATTTCACCAATCAAGTAATTATCCATAAACATATTTCCAATATTATTATAAAATATCGTAATACAAGTAATATTGATGTATTACTTACATATAAACTTACATCTCATTTAATATCAAGGCAATAACATTAAATTACACATTGCCTTATTAAAAATCATATGAACTTACAATTTCCCATAATATCCATAATCATAGAAATCACATTTATGTATGATAATTCAATGCAATTCATGTACCCTAGACATATTTTTAAATCAATTCATAAACTTGGCACCATAATCATTTAATTTAACATAATTCAATTAATTCACTAAATTTAACTTTCAAATTTACAGCATTATTGCTGTATTATTATCATACCAACTTACATACTTTCAACACCTCGGAAATTATAATAAATATATCAATTTTACATTCAAACATGCATAAATTAATGCTTATTATACATATGAACTTATCTCGATACTAAAACGATCATTTTACCAACTTTCCCAATTTTTGATTTTTCTTTCATTCTAGGTTCAAATCTCATTTTTCGGGATCTAAAACATCATATTTTACTTATTTAATTAATGTACTATTCAAAAGAGTTCTTAACTCAAACATTTGAAAAATTACAATTTTGCCCCTAAACTTTTGCATATTTACACTTTTGCCCCTTGGCTCGGGAATTAACTTCATCCCTTATTCTTATGTTTTATGACATGCTGATCACTTTTCCTTTCTATGGCAACATCAAATTCTCACTCTAACATATACTTATGACTATTAGGTATTTTTACCGATTAAGCCCTTTTACTCGTTTTCACTCAAAACCGAGTAGCACAAGTTGTCTAACATAATTTAAAACCTCATGTTCTATCATAAAACACCAAAATAAACACATTTCACCTATGGGTATTTTTCCATATATGAACCCTAGCTTAAATTATTGCTAGAATAAGCTTAATCAAATTACCGGGATTCCAAAAACGTAAAGAACTTGAAAAACGGGGTTAGAACGGACTTACTATTGAGCTCGAAAAGCTTGAAAACCCTATCCATGGTTTCCCCCATGCTAATTTCGGCCTCCATGAAAAAGATGAGTCAATTTTGGCTTTATTTTCCCTTTTTATTTCTTTTAATTACCAAATGACCAAAATGCCCTTCCTTACTAAACTTTTAAAAATTCCATCCATGTCCAATTTTTGTCCATCACTTAGAAATTGGTCAAATTTCTATTTAAAACCTCCTAATTAATATTTCAAAGCAATTTCATACTAGAAACTTCTAGAATGCAAGTTTTGCAACTTATTCAATTTAGTCCCTAACTTCAAATTGAGCACTTTATGCATAGAATTTCTTCACGAACTTTTCACACAATCATGCAATCATATCATAGACCTCAAAAATAATCATAAAATAATTATTTCTCTCTCGGATTTTATGGTCCCGAAACCTCTGTTCCAACTAGACCCAATTTTGGGCTATTACAACTCTCCCCCCTTTAGAGATTTTCGTCCTCGAAAATCTTACCGGAGTGAAGTTTAGTATTTTTCTCATAATTTCCAGCATTACTAACTAATTGTTTTCAAGACGATACTTTCAGAAACACTCTGTCATCAATTTGAATCCCAAGATAACTCAGTCAACTCTGATATTTCTCTAACTCTGTCCTTCACTTGTCAACCATTCTCAGTCTCTGGTCATATCTATAATTATTTTATCACTGAACTCTTTGATTCCACACTTAGGAACTTAGTCAACATGATTCTCATGAATTTCCATTATATACACCTCATCGGTAAGGGGGTGAGGTCGTACAGTCTCTAACTCGATTTTGACATATATCTATATGACACATTTTTTTTTCATTATCCAAATATGTCATTATAATCATACTATCCACTTCAAACAATTTATTATTCATATCTGTCTTACATAAAATTTCCAATTATCTCATTTCAAACAAGTGCACTCACTCATACATTTTATGAATTTTGAATAACTTTAGTCATCACATTTACTAATTAATTTAGTCAAGCATGCAACAACATATGTAGGCCAAACAAATATAAATAAATATATCACTATATAAACTTTCATCTCATATATTATCACATATAAATATATCACAAATTCTTATTCATACCTTCCCGAGTTTAACACATTATAGCTACACTTTATTCAAATACTTCAATTTTACTATTAAATGGTCAGATCTAGCTCAGTTGGAGAATACTTCATTTTAAACAAAATGGTCCTCATTAGTGTCGGGAGACATCACACTATACATATTTGTGGCATGTATACCTAAACTCTCACACTTGCTATGTTAGTTCGAGAATCGACTAAACCTGCTCTGATACCACTAAATGTAACACCCCTTACCCGTACCCGAGGTCGGGATAAGGTACGAGGCATTACCGGACAAATATACAAATATTAAACTAAAATACGAGCCATAAAATTTCATTCATATTTCAAAATGTTCATTCAATTACACATAGTCCCTTATATGAATCTACGAAGCCCAAAACATACTTTAGAAAGGGTTCGGGACTAAATCGAGAACTTACAAATATCTTGAAAATTTCATGCTTTAAGGCTCCACACGCCCGTTTCCCAAATTTGTGTTCCATACACGGCTGAGACACATGGTCGTGTCTCTGCCTGTGTGGAATATACCTAAGCTATTTTTCAGGCTTTGGTCAACCTTAATCTCTTACACACTTATACAAAATCAAAAGCATATAACATGGTATTCATTTATGATTAAATATTCTCAATTAAACCACAAACACAGCATTTGTATATCATCATACATGTGTCTCTCATACTCATTTTACCTTGTTTATTATAGTACCACTTATACATTTATACCAAGATTATCATCTTACCAAATATCTTTAGCTTAATCATCAAGCATTCATATTTAAAACTAGATCATATCTTTATAAAATACCATAATTCAGATGCGAATATAACATGTTTGCCTAAAACATTTTAATTCAACTCCATACCCAACAAGCATTACATTGAGACTAGTCATATATATATACATGTCATGATACATATCATTCTCTTTCTGTTTTCTTATAAACACATATCATTTATTTCATTATATCAATATTTCATATACCATAGTTTCCATGTATTCCACATATATTTATTTTCCTCCTCCTTCTCTCCATTCCACATCATTAATGTATATAGCATTCTTGTAAGTACGATTTCACAATTTACTAATAAATGCTCACATCAAACTGTCCACACGAGTCATAGTCACTTACTTATTTATAATTCGAGCTAAAGAACTCCAAATTAAGATCCGTAAATTTCCTCTGAAACTAGACTCACATATCTTTCCACAATAAAATTTTCATAATTTTTGGTTTAGCCAATTAGTACAGTTTATTCATTAAAATTTCTCCTATTCCACATTCTGACAATTCTGACCTCTCTTCACTAAAAATTAATTCTCTCATAGTACAGAACTCGGATAATGTTCTTGTTGATTTATCTTGAAAATAGACTCATTAGGGATTTTAAAAATATAAGTTTAAGCCTCTAATTATTTTTATCCAAATTTTTGTGAGTTTCCAAAGTCAGAACAGGGGATCACGTAATCATTCTGAACCAGTATCACAAACTCAAAATATAGAACTCCTTTTCTTTGTTTGTTTCTTTTATATAAAAATATACACATTAAGATTTAATTTGATATCTTATTCAGTCTCTGATTCAATTTCCATTGCTAATTCACTCTTTCACGCTTTCTTTGTATTAACCTCATTTTAACATACATATCACAAATCATTTTCACCACATTTCATACATCACAAGTATAGGCCCATGATCACAAGGTCACCATAAAATCATCCTCATGTATAACTTACTTGTTTATAACCTTACCACATCCTGGTCACTTAATGAACACATCATTCACATAACCAAGTTCCTGCACTTATTCATCACAAAACTCACAAAGCAATACATAGAGTCTCCCATTGAACACTTCAGATCAATCCTCGATACTTGGTGGTTTCAACACATAGCTCCACCCATCATATAGTTCGGCTCTCTTGTACACATGGTGAACACTCAGTACCACCCATGTGACCTAGCCAATTTATCTCGTAGCTCTCTTATCTACATGGTGTCCTTCACCTGGAACCACACATGCGACCTAGATACATATATCCCATAGCTCTCTTGTCTACATGGTGTACACATAGTATCTCCCATGCGACCTAGCTATATCATAATGTCTTGTAGCTCTCTTGTACACATGATGTGTACTCAGCACCATACATGTGACCTAGCTACATACTATCTATATCATCCAATCTTTCTGAAGGTTCAACTGGGATTTCTCTCTCTTTTCCAACAATTTCACCAATCAAGTAATTATCCACAAACATATTTCCAATATTATTATAAAATATCATAATACAAGTAATATTGATGTATTACTTACATATAAACTTACATCTCATTTAATATCAAGGCAATAACATTAAATTAGACATTGCCTTATTAAAAATAATATGAACTTACAATTTCCCATAATATCCATAATCATAGAAATCACATTTATGTATGATAATTCAATGCACTTCATGTACCGTAGACATATTTTTAAACCAATTCATAAACTTGGCACCATAATCATTTAATTTAACATAATTCAATTAATTCTCTAAATTTAACTTTCAAATTTACAGCATTATTGCTGTATTATTATCATACCAACTTACATACTTTCAACACCTCGGAAATTATAATAAATATGTCAATTTTACATTGAAACATGCATAAATTAATGCTTATTATACATATGAACTTATCTCGATACTAAAACGATCATTTTACCAACTTTCCCAATTTTTTATTTTTCTTTCATTCTAGGTTCAAATCTCATTTTTCGGGATCTAAAACATCATATTTTACTTATTTAATTAATGTAATATTCAAAACAGTCCTTAACTCAAACATTTGAAAAATTACAATTTTCCCCTAAACTTTTGCATATTTACACTTTTGCCCCTAGGCTCGGGAATTAACTTCATCCATTATTCTTATGTTTTATGACATGCTGATCACTTTTCCCTTCTATGGCAACATCAAATTCTCACTCTAACATATACTTATGACTATTAGGTATTTTTACCGATTAAGCCCTTTTACTCATTTTCACTCAAAACCGAGTAGCACAAGTTGTCTAACATAATTTAAAACCTCATATTCTATCATAAAACACCAAAATAAAAACATTTCACCAAAGGGTATTTTTTCAAATATGAACCCTAGCTTAAATTATTGCTAGAATAAGCTTAATCAAATTACCGGGATTCCAAAAACCTAAAGAACTTGAAAAACGGGGTTGGAACGGACTTACTATTGAGCTTGGAAAGCTTGAAAACCCTATCCATGGTTTCCCCCATGCTAATTTCGGCCTCCATGAAAAAGATAAGTCAATTTTGGCTTTATTTTCCCTTTTTATTTCTTTTAATTACCAAATGACCAAAATGCCCTTTCTTACTAAACTTTCAAAAATTCCATCCATGTCCAATTTTTTTCCATCACTTAGAAATTGGTAAAATTTCTATTTAAGATCTCATAATTAATATTTCAAAGCAATTTCATACTAGAAACTTCTAGAATGCAAGTTTTGCAACTTATTCAATTTAGTCCCTAACTTCAAATTAAGCACTTTATGCATAGAATTTCTTCACGATCTTTTCACACAATCATGTAATCATATCATAGACCTCAAAAATAATCATAAAATAATTATTTCTCTCTCAGATTTTATGGTCCCAAAACCTCTGTTCCAACTAGACCCAATTTTGGGCTATTACAATGTACCACGGTTAAACATGTAACATGGTGCTAAGTGGATATGCCACAGTTATACCTGTTAATTTGAAAAGTGGCGCTAAGTGCGTATGCCACAATTACATGTTAGCCCAATAGTGTGGAGCTATGTGCTAAAACACTGGATATTGTTACTTTCTGAAGTGTTCACCGGGGGAAACAAGTTTGCTAAATGAAATTTAACGTGAAAAAATAAATGTGGGATAATACTGGAATATGAATATATGAGTTTTGAATTATGTGTTAGATATGTGATTGAATTTTTGATAAGATGAATATGGATAAGTATTATCTTGAAAGTTGATAATAAGAAATTTTAGTGAAGGAATGAAATTTGGGATAAACAATCTAAAAGAAGTTGAACTAAAAGTGGAATGAGATATAGAATTAAAGCTTATTGAAACTATTTTCATATAAAAGAAACATAATAGACAAAGTAATTCTGTATTTTGAGATATTTATATTTTTGTAAGACTGGTTCAGACTGATTTCGTGATCCCCTATTCTGAATTGTAAAAATCATTAAAAATTGTACAAAAATATTTAAGGAACATAATTTATATGGTTGGATTCCTTATTGAATTTATTTTCAAAAGAAAGAAACAAAAACCTCATTTGAATTTGGTAGCAAAAGATAATTAAATTTTAGTGAAGAGTGGTCGAAGCTGTCAAACAGCAAAATAGGGGAGACTTTAAATAATAAACTGTACTTATTGGCTGGACCAAAATTTCTGAAAATTTTATGGTGGAAAGATATATGAGTTTAGTTTCTGCAAAAATTTACAGATCTTAATTTGGAGTTCCGTAGATCTAGATATAAATGATTTAGTGACTGTGACTCAAGAAAACAGCTTAACCAGAACATGTGTAAATGTAAAATTGGGATAGTTTTACTATGGAAAGCATGTTAGTAAATTGCTTATTATTTTCATGCGAGCTTACTAAGCGTAAAGCTTACCCCCTCCTTTCCATTTCTTTTAGTGTTGTCAAGTTAACTCGGGGTTGGAGATCGTCGGAGGCAGCATCACACTATCAAGCCAACACTTTGACAGTATAAACACATATGCTAGAATTATCAAGTGAGTGGCATGTATAGGGACCTAGTTTTATAACATGTGTTATTATAATTTGGAAAAATATATTGGTCTTTAGTGGGCTAATGATTCTGACTTTTAAATCTAGCTATTCATGTTATGTCTGAATTGGTGATGTGCATATGCTTGTTTGCCATGCATGGTTGGTAATATGTTATGTGTTGTTGTAAGAATGCCATGCTTGTGTCTTGATTGTGAATATATAATATCTTATGTGTTGTTGTAAGAATGCCATGCCCGGTTTTGCATGTTGTGAATAAATCTGGTAACGCCTCGAACCCTATCCCGACATTGGATACGGGAGAGGGTGTTACACATAGGATTATGGAAATGTGCAAATTATTGAGTTGAATGTATTACTTATGTAACACCCCTATCCCGTATCCATCGCCGGAATAGGTAAAAGGGCATTACCGGACTTGAAACTCATATCCGAACAGTAAAAATTTTGAATATTTTTTTTATAAAGAACGTTCCTTTAGATAAATACTAAAGATAGTTAGGGATACAATTTAACTGCTATAAGTACACATTCAAAAGATGCCATTTTCGCATGGCTTATATACATTAACCAAAATATTCTTCGGCCACTGGTCTATTCTTTACATGCCATAAAATAATTCAAAACATAACAGTAACAAGCAGTGGATAGTGATAGTGTGACTAGTTGCTGACGATCCCCGAGCCTGTAGCTTCCAAATGAGATCTATAAAATAGAGGAAACAAAGTAAACGGAGCAAGCATTACAATGCTTAGTAAGTTTTAAGCAGTGTCAACAGATAACAATCAAATTATAACATAGTTGTTCGTATTTTTATTTCACTCTTCCTTCGGGCATACCATCCCTTTACCGAATATGCCCATCTCATCATATATAATAGGCAGATAAATTCTCACTTGATAGTGATCTCTTATAAACATAGGTACATTACATATTTTCACCTAACTTTCAACATTGACCAAACGCACAATAATCATAGAACAGTCTTATTGCTTTACTCACATATGCATCACATAGCGACCTTGTGATTTAGTCCAAATCAAGCTTAAATATAATCTCAAAATACATACCTGACCAGCTTAATGCATTGAACGTATTTATTACCAATTGTTACTGTGAAGTCGTATAATCTTATGCTTTACTCGAATCTTCAGCGAAACCTTTAGCTCGAATAGTCCCCACACGTAGTTATCGGGTCTTACCCGGACAAAATCTCCACACGTAGTCATCGGGTCTTAGCCGGAATATATTTCCAAGTTTCATGTACATTTAATCACATGTTACAACATTCACATCGACTGTCATATTTGTAATTCATTTGCCTCATCAAATATCTAATAATACACACCTTTCACATTTGGTCATTCGGCCACAATATACACACATCTCCTACATATTTCACACTAGCCATTCGGCTTTACCACATATACATATCTCATACATATTTCACACTAGCCATTCGGCTTTACCACATATACATATCTCATATATATTTCACATTAGCCATTCGGCTTTACCACACACATATCTCATACATATTTCACACTAGCCATTCGGCTTTACCACATATACATATCTCATGTATATTTCACATTAGCCATTCGGCTTTACCACATATACATATCTCATGTATATTTCACATTAGCCATTCGGCTTTACCACATATACATATCTCATACATATTTCACACTAGCCATTCGGCTTTACCACATATACATATCTCATACATATTTCACACTAGCCATTCGACTTTACCACATATACATATCTCATGTATATTTCACATTAGCCATTCGGCTTTACCACATATACATATCTCATACATATTTCACATGTAACACCCCTATCCCGTAACCATCGCCGGAATAGGTAAGGGGCATTACCGGACTTGTAACTCATGTCAGAACAGTAAAATTTTGAACTTTTTCTTGAAATAAAGATCATTCATTTAAATAAGTACTAAGCACAGCCAGGGATAAAATTTAAACTTCTCTAAGTAAACATTCAAAAGATGCCATTTTCGCATGGCTTATATACATTAACCAAAAATATTCTTCCGCCACTAGTCTATTCTATACATGCCATAAGATAATCCAAAACGTAGCAGTACCAAACAATGGATAGTGATAGTGTGACTAGTTGCTGATGATCCCCGAGCCTGTAGCTTCCAAATGAGATCTATAAAACAGAGGAAACAGAGTAAACGGAGTAAGCATTACAATGCTTAGTAAGTTTTAAGCAGTGTCAAGAGATAACAATCAAATTATAACATAGTTATTCGTATTTTTATTTCACTCTTCCTTCGGGCATACCATCCCTTTACCGAATATGCACATCTCATCATATACAATAGGCAGATAAACTTTCACATAAAAGTGAGCTCATGTGACATAGATATATCGTATGATTTCACATAACCTCTCACACTGATCCGATGTCACATAATCATAGGAATAGTCTCATAGATTGCTCTCGTATGCATCACATAACTACCTTATGATTTAGTGCAAATCAAGCTCACATATAAACTTGGAGTACATACCTGTTTAACCTTTGCATTGAATATATTTATAAGCAATTCTTATTACGAATTCTTATAGCTTTAACCTCTACTCGGATTATCGGTAAGACCTTTAGCTCAGACGAAATCTCCACACGAAGTTATCGGGTCTTACCCGGACAAAATCTCCACACGTAGTCATCGGGTCTTTAGAGCTCGGATATAGTACGAGCATGGAGCTCACGGACATTAATCAGTGATAATATTCTCGCATAAAGCCTGCGGGGTTTTAACCCGGATATAGTACTGACACAAATGCCCTTCAGGACTTATCACATTTATACACTTTCACATCCATCACGTTGGCCACTCGGCCCTGTCACATATATACACTTTCACATTCATCACATCGGCCATTAGGCCTTATCACATATATACTTTCACATTCATCACATCGGCCATTAGGCCTTATCACATATATATACACTTTCACATTCATCACATCGACTATTAGACCTTATCACATATATACACTTTCACATTCATCACATCGGCCATTAGGCCTTATCACATATATACACTTTCACATTCATCACATCGGCTATTAGGCCTTATCACATATATACACTTTCACATTCATCACATCGGCCATTAGGCCTTATCACATATATATACACTTTCACATTCATCACATCGGCTATTAGGCCTTATCACATATATACACTTTCACATTCATCACATCGGCCATTAGGCCTTATCACATATATACACTTTCACATTCATCACATCGGCCATTAGGCCTTATCACATATATACACTTTCACATTTATTCAAATATACTTCACATACCACATATACTATCATGTACAGACTTGGTCTTGGCCGAATCTACATCCATCACTTTCCAATGAATAATTCAATTTTACGCCATACTATCATTTCATATTCGAATACTCATAAGCTTACAATATCACGATTTAGAATTCAAGTATGGGTTTAATCAATAGCTTATGAGCAACTAAAACAAGTTTTATCCATGTTTACAACAAAATCACAGATTCACTACGAGCTGTTTTCCTGAGCAATGGTCACTAAATTATTTATAACCGGAGCTACAAAACTCCAAATCACTTGCCGTTAATTTTTCCTCAATATAGACTCGTATATATTCCATCCATAAAATTTCCAGAATTTTAGGTTTCGCCAATCAATACCAGTTTTTTCTTAAAGTTTCCCCTATTTCACTGTTTGACTATTCTGACCACTCTTCACTACAAATCAAATTTCTCATTGTACAAAATTCAAAATATGTTCTTGTTTATTTCATTTGAAACTATACTCACTAAGGAATCTAGAATATAAATTTTGTCTTTTAAAAATTTTTGTACAATTTATAATGATTTTCTAAAAACAGAATAGAGGATTACAGTGTCATTCTGCACTGTCTCACACAACTTTAAATATCTCATTATCGGAAATTAATTTTCTTACACAGTTTCTTTTATAAGAAACTAGACTCATTAAGCTTTAATTTAATAATTTATTCAGCCTCTAATTCAACTCCAAAAATTTATGGTGATTTTCTAAATTCATGTTACTGCTGCTGTCCTAAGCAGGTTTATCACAAATTTACTCTTCTGACATATCCTTTTAGCACTTCATAATATCATATCCATTTGGCAACATATCATATCAATAACTTACCTATACTTCATAATAGCCATTAGGCTATATGCATAAAAATTTACAATAGAGTTATGATTCTTTTAATATGTGCTTAACATATCATACTCAATCACATTATAGGCTTTAATACTTAAAACTTACCTCGATCGCTAATGTACGTCAATTCCGACTATTCGACCAATTTCCCTTTTTCCACGATCCGACTTTGTTTCCTTGAGTTCTTGAGCTAATGAACCAAATTTAAACTTATCACATCACTATTGTGTAAAACCACATTCGATTATATTATAATTCGGTTAGCAAGAAATACACTTATTCCTTATAACATTTAGCTTCAATTTCTAAAATAATTAACTAAAGCCGAAATACCATGTAAGGGTTCCAAATATGTAGCATTTGTCTTACTTCTCATCATGGCCGAATACTAACCATGCCTTAAGCTCTTTCTCTTTCCATTTTTTAGTACTTTATAACTCATCTAACAACTATTTCAAAGCTAAAACTCCAACATCCAAAATTTAACACATAAAATCCTCAATTATTACATGGTTCTATTAATTGTAAGCTCTATTTCAATATTTAAGCATGAATTACAAATTTTGGACATCATTTCATAATTCCAAGCAAGTTGCCAAAATGCAACCTTACTAAATTTTCATGGATTCAAATCATGGATTCAATATACCATTACCATGAAATCAACAACCAAAAATTCATAGACAATTTAGGAAAATCACATTACAAATCTCAAATTCAAGCAAAGACCATGGCCGAAATGCACATATAACCACATAACAAAAAAATATTGAACCTTTGGTTGCCTAACTAGCTTAACATCCATCCCAAAAACATCAAATTTCCATCAAATTTTAATCAAGAAACTCACCTCATGAAGAATATCAAAGTGCCGAATGGTTTTAGACTTTTCTCCCCTCTCTTATTTGATTTTTGGCTAAAAAGAACACAAAAGAGCTACCTTGTTCTTTTCACCAAATTCTTTTATTATTTAATTCACCATTATAATAACATTCCACTAAGCTTTATTTTACAATTAAAATACAAAAAAAACAATAATTCCATTCAAAGCATGGCCGGCCACTAACCTTAGAAAATGGATATTTGACATGCAACTCCATTTATTTTATTACTAACTTTATTTTATTGTTTCCTCCCATGATGCACCAACACAACATGTCTATGACATGTTTTTAGCCATAACATCTTGTCCACCCATGCTCATGGCCGGCCACTACACATTAGGGGGGAAAAATTGACATGCAAGTCCTCCCTTTTGATTACATGCACTATTAGGTCCTTGTAGATTAGCCTATCACATTTCAAAAATGTCACCCATAAGTCCTTTTGACTAAATTCACATGCAATTTACTAAATCGAAGCCTAAAACTTTCACACCTTCATAATCACATATTTTAGACAATAAATATCACATTCAAATAATTTGGTGACTCGGTTTAGCGGTCCCGAAACCGCTTTCCGATTAGGGTCATTTTAGGGCTTTCAAGCTTTCCAAGCTCAATAGTAAGTCCGTTCTAACCCCGTTTTTTTCAAGTTCTTTACGTTTTTGGAATCTCGGTAATTTGATTAAGCTTATTCTAGCAATAATTTAAGCTAGGGTTCATATTTGGAAAAATACCCATAGGTGAAATGTGTTTATTTTGGTGTTTTATGATAGAATATGAGGTTTTAAATTATGTTAGACAACTTGTGCTACTCGATTTTGAGTGAAAACGAGTAAAATGGCTTAATCGGTAAAAATACCTAATAGTCATAAGTATATGTTAGAGTGAGAATTTGATGTTGCCATAGAAGGGAAAAGTGAACAACATGTCATAAAACATAAGAATAAGGGATGAAGTTTAATTCCCGAGCCTAGGGGCAAAAGTGTAAATATGCAAAAGTTTAGGGGCAAAATTGTAATTTTTCCAAAGTTTGAGTTAATGACTATTTTGAATTTTACATCAATTGAATAAGTAAAATATGATGTTTTAGATCCCGAAAAAGGAGATTTGAACCTAGAATGAGAGAAAAATCAAAAATTGGGAAAGTTGGTAAAATGGCCGTTTTAGTATCGAGGTAAGTTCATATGTATAATAAGCATTAATTTATGCATGTTTCAATGTAAAATTGATATATTCATGATGATTTCCGAGGTGTTGAAAGTATGTAAGTTGGTATTATAATAATACAGCAATAATGCTGTAATTTATATTTGAAAGTTAAATTTAGTGAATTAATTTAATTATATTAAATTAAATGATTATGGTGCCAAGTTTATGAATTGATTTAAAAATATGTCTATGGTACATGAAGTGCATTGAATTATCATACATAAATGTGATTTCTATGATTATGGATATTATGGGAAATTGTAAGTTTATATGATTTTTAATAAGGCAATGTGTAATTTAATGTTATTGCCTTGATATTAAATGAGATGTAAGTTTATATGTAAGTAATACATCAATATTACTAGTATTATGATATTTTATAATAATATTGGAAATATGTTTGTGGATAATTACTTGATTGGTGAAATTTTGGAAAAGAGAGAGAAATCCCAGTTGAACCTTCGAAAAGATTGGATGATACAGATAGTATGTAGCTAGGTCACATGTATGGTGCTGAGTGCACATCATGTGTACAAGAGAGCTATAAGACATTATGATGTAGCTAGGTCACATGGGTGATACTATATGTACACCACATAGAGAAGAGAGCTACGGGATATATGTAGCTAGGTCGCATGCGTGGTTCCAGGTGAAGGACACCATCTAGACAAGAGAGCTACGAGATAAATTGGCTAGGTCACATGGGTGGTACTGAGTGTTCACCATGTGTACAAAAGAGCCGAACTATATGATGGGTGGAGCTATGTGCTGAAACCACCAAGTATCGAGGATTGATCCGAAGTGTTCAACGGGAGACTCTCTATGTATTGCTTTGTGAGTTTTGTGATGAATAAGTGCAGGAACTTGGTTATGTGAATGATGTGTACATTAAGTGACCGGGATGTGGTAAGGTTATAAACAAGTAAGGTATACATGAGGATGATTTTATGGTGACCTTGTGATCATGGGCCTATACTTGTGATGTATGAAATGTGGTGAAAATGATTTGTGATATGTATGTTAAAATGAGGTTAATACAAAGAAAGTGTGAAAGAGTGAATTAGCAATAAAACTGTTTTGGACAGTAGCAGTGACGTGATTTTGAAAAATCACCAAAAATATTAGAAATTGAATAAGAGACTGAATAAGATATAAAATTAAAGCTTAATGAGTCTATTTTCATATAAAAGAAACAGATCAAGAAAAGGAGTTCTATATTTTGAGATATTTATGTTTTTGTGAGACTGGTTCAGAATGATTACGTGATCCCCTGTTCTGACTTTGGAAAATCACAAAATTTTGGATAACAATAATTAGAGGCTTAAACTTATATTTTTAAAATCCCTAATGAGTCTATTTTCAAGATAAATCAACATGAACATTATCCAAGTTCTGTACTGTGAGATAATTAAGTTTTAGTGAAGAGATGTCAGAACTGTTAGAAAGTGAAATAGGGGAAATTTTAATGAATAAAATGTACTAATTGGCTAAACCAAAAATTATTAAAATTTTATGGTGGAAATATATGTGAGTCTAGTTTTAGAGGAAATTTACGGATCTTAATTTGGAGCTTTGTAGCTCGAATTATAAATAAGTAAGTGACTATGACTCATGTGGATAGTTTGATGTGAGCATTTATTAGTAAATTGTGAAATCGTACTTACAAGAATGCTATATACATTAAGGATGTGGAATGGAGAGGAGGAGGAGGAAAATAAATATATGTGGAATGCATGGAAATTATGGTACATGAAATATTGATATAATGAAATAAATGATATGTGTTTATAAGAAAACAGAAAGAGAATGATATGTATCATGACATGTATATATATATGACTAGTCTCAATGTAATGCTTGTTGGGTATAGAGTTGAATTGAAATGTTTCAGGCAAATATGTTATTTTGCGTATCTGAATTGTGGTATTTTATAAAGATATGATCTAGTTTTAAATATGAATGCTTGGTGATTAAGTTGAAGATATTTTGTAAGATGATAATCTTGGTATAAATGTATAAGTGGTACTATAATAAACAAGGTAAAATGAGTATGAGAGACACATGTATGATGACATACAAATGCTATGTTTGTGGTTTAATTGAGAATATTTAATCATTAAATGAATACCGTGTTATATGCTTTTGATTTTGTATAAGTGTGTAAGAGATTAAGGTTGACCAAAGCTTGGAAAATAGCTTAGGTATATTCCACACAGGCAGAGACACGACCATGTGTCTCAGCCATGTATGGAACACGACTTTGGGACACGGGTGTGTGGAGCCTTAAAGCATGAAATTTCCAAGATTTTCGTAATTTCTAGGTTTAGTCCTGAACCCTTTCTAAAGTATGTTTTGGGCTTCGTAGACTCAAATAAGGGACTATGTGTAAGTGAATGAATGTTTTGAAATATGAATGAAATTTTATGGCCCGTATTTTAGTTTAATGTTTGTATGTTTGTCCGGTAATGCCTTGTACCTTATCCCGGCCTTGGGTACGGGTAAGGGGTGTTACATTTAGTGCTATCAGAGTAGGTTTAGTCGATTCTCGGACTAACATAGCAAGTGTGAGAGTTTAGTTATACATGTCACAAATATGTGATAGTGTGATGTCTCCCGACACTAATGAGGACCATTTTGTTTAAAATGAAGTATTCTCCAACCGAGCTACATCTGACCATTTAATAGTAATATTAAAGTATTTGAATAAAGTGTAGCTCTGTTGTGTTAAACTCAGGAAGGTATGAATAAGAATTCGTGATATATGTATATGTGATAATATGTGAGATGAAAGTTTATATAGTGATATATTTATTCATATTTGTTTGGCCTACATATGCTGTTGCATGCTTGACTAAATTAATTAGTAAATGTTATGACTAACGTTATTCAAAATTCATAGAATGTATGAGTGAGTGCACTTGTTTGAAATGAGATAATTGAAAATTTTATGTAAGACAGATATGAATAATAAATTGTTTGAAGTGGATAGTATGATTATAATAACATATGTGGATAATGAAAAAAATGTGTCATATAGATATATGTCAGAATCGAGTTAGAGACTGTACGACCTCACCCCCTTACCGATGAGGTGTATATAATGGAAATTCATGAGAATCATGTTGACTAAGTTCCTAAGTGTGGAATCAAAGAGTTCAGTGATAAAATAATTATAGATATGACCAGAGACTGAGAATGGTTGACAAGTGAAGGACAGAGTTAGAGAAATATCAAAGTTGACTGAGTTATCTTGGGATTCAAATTGATGATAGAGTGTTTCTGAAAGTATCATCTTGAAAAAAATTAGTTAGTAATGCTGGAAATTATGAGAAAGAGACTAAACTTCACTCTGGTAAGATTTTCGAGGACGAAAATCTCTAAATGGGGGGAGAGTTGTAATAGCCCAAAATTGGGCCTAGTTGGAACAGAAGTTTTGGGACCACAAAATTTGAGATAGAAATAATTATTTTATGATTATTTTGAGGTCTATGATATGATTGCATGATTGTGTGAAATTTCGTGAAGAAATTCTATGCATAAAGTGCTCAATTTGAAGTTAGGGACTAAATTGAATAAGTTGCAAAACTTGCATTCTAGAAGTTTCTAGTATGAAATTGCTTTGAAATATTAATTAGGAGGTCTTAAATAGAAATTTGACCAATTTCTAAGTGATGGACAAAAATTGGACATAGATGGAATTTTTGAAAGTTTAGTAAGGAAGGGCATTTTGGTCATTTGGTAATTAAAAGAAATAAAAAGGGAAAATAAAGTCAAATTTGACTCATCTTTCTCATGGAGGCCAAAATTAGCATGGGGGAAGCCATGGATAGGGTTTTCAAGCTTTCCAAGCTCAATAGTAAGTACGTTCTAACCCCGTTTTTTCAAGTTCTTTACGTTTTTGGAATCCCGGTAATTTGATTAAGCTTATTCTAGCAATAATTTAAGCTAGGGTTCATATTTGGAAAAATACCCATAGGTGAAATGTGTTTATTTTGGTGTTTTATGATAGAATATGAGGTTTTAAATTATGTTAGACAACTTGTGCTACTCGGTTTTGAGTGAAAACGAGTAAAAGGGCTTAATTGGTAAAAATACCTAATAGTCATAAGTATATGTTAGAGTGAGAATTTTATGTTGCCATAGAAGGGAAAAGTGAACAGCATGTCATAAAACATGAGAATAAGGGATGAAGTTTAAATCCCGAGCCTAGGGGTAAAAGTGTAAATATGCAAAAGTTTAGGTGCAAAATTGTAATTTTTCCAAAGTTTGAGTTAATGACTGTTTTGAATAGTACATTAATTAAATAAGTAAAATATGATGTTTTAGATCCCGAAAAACGAGATTTGAACCTAGAATGAGAGAAAAATCAAAAATTGGGAAAGTTGGTAAAATGGCCGTTTTAGTATCGAGGTAAGTTCATATGTATAATATGCATTAATTTATTCATGTTTCAATGTAAAATTGATTTATTCATTATGATTTCCGAGGTGTTGAAAGTATGTAAGTTGGTATGATAATAATACAGCAATAATGCTGTAATTTATATTTGAAAGTTAAATTTAGTGAATTAATTGAATTATATTAAATTAAATGATTATGGTGCCAAGTTTATGAATTGATTTAAAAATATGTCTATGGTACATGAAGTGCATTGAATTATCATACATAAATGTGATTTCTATGATTATGGATATTATGGGAAATTGTAAGTTCATATGATTTTTAATAAGGCAATGTGTAATTTAATGTTATTTCCTTGATATTAAATGAGATGTAAGTTTATATGTAAGTAATACATCAATATTCCTAGTATTATGATAATTTATAATAATAATGGAAATATGTTTGTGGATAATTACTTGATTGGTGAAATTGTTGGAAAAGAGAGAGAAATCCCAGTTGAACCTTTGGAAAGATTGGATGATACAGATAGTATGTAGCTAGGTCACATGTATGGTGCTGAGTGCACATCATGTGTACAAGAGAGCTACAAGACATTATGATGTAGCTAGGTCGCATGGGTGATACTATGTGTACACCATGTAGACAAGAGAGCTACGGGATATATGTAACTAGGTCGCATGCGTGGTTCCAAGTGAAGGACACCATCTAGACAAGAGAGCTACGAGATAAATTGGCTAGGTCACATGGGTGGTATGAGTGTTCACCATGTGTACAAGAGAGCCGAACTATATGATAGGTGGAGCTATGTGCTGAAACCACCAAGTATCGAGGATTGATCCGAAGTGTTCAACGGGAGACTCTCTATGTATTGCTTTGTGAGTTTTGTGATGAATAAGTGCAGGAACTTGGTTATGTGAATGATGTGTACATTAAGTGACCGGGATGTGGTAAGGTTATAAACAAGTAAGTTATACATGAGGATGATTTTATGGTGACCTTGTGATCATGGGCCTATACTTGTGATGTATGAAATGTGATGAAAATGATTTGTGATATTTATGTTAAAATGAGGTTAATACAAAGAAAGTGTGAAAGAGTGAATTAGCAATAAAACTGTTTTGTATAGTAGCAGTGACGTGATTTTGAAAAATCACCAAAAATATTATAAATTGAATCAGAGACTGAATAGATATAAAATTAAAGCTTAATGAGTCTATTTTCATATAAAAGAAACAGAGCAAGAAAAGGAGTTCTATATTTTGAGATATTTATGTTTTTGTGAGACTGGTTAGAATGATTACGTGATCCCCTGTTCTGACTTTTGAAAATCACAAAATTTTGGATAAAAATAATTAGAGGCTTAAAATTATTTTTTAAAATCCCTAATGAGTCTATTTTCAAGATAAATCAACAAGAACATTATCCGAGTTCTGTACTGTGAGATAATTAATTTTTAGTGAAGAGAGGTCAGAACTGTCAGAAAGTGAAATAGGGGAAATTCTAATGAATAAACTGTACTAATTGGCTAAACCAAAAATTATTAAAATTTTATGGTGGAAAGATATGGAGTATAGTTTTAGAGGAAATTTACGGATCTTAATTTGGAGCTCTGTAGCTCGAATTATAAATAAGTAAGTGACTATGACTTGTGTGGACAGTTTGATGTGAGCATTTATTAGTAAATTGCGAAATCCTACTTACAAGAATGCTATATACATTAAGGATGTGGAATGGAGAGGAGGAGGAGGAAAATAAATATATGTGGAATACATGGAAACTATGGTATATGAAATATGATATAATGAAATAAATGATATGTGTTTATAAGAAAACAGAAAGAGAATGATATGTATCATGACATGTATATATATATGACTAGTCTCAATGTAACGCTTGTTGGGTATGGAGTTGAATTGAAATGTTTCAGGCAAACATTTTATTTTGCGTATCTGAATTGTGGTATTTTATAAAGATATGATCTAGTTTAAATATAATGCTTGGTGATTAAGCTGAAGATGTTTTGTAAGATGATAATCTTGGTATAAATGTATAAGTGGTACTATAATAAACAAGGTAAAATGAGTATGAGAGACACATGTATGATGACATACAAATGCTATGTTTGTGGTTTAATTGAGAATATTTAATCATAAATGAATACCTGTTATATGCTTTTGATTTTGTATAAGTGTGTAAGAGATTAAGGTTGACCAAAGCTTGGAAAATAGCCTAGGTATATTCCACACAGGCAAAGACACGACCATGTGTCTCAGCCGTGTATGGAACAGGACTTTGGGACACGGGCGTGTGGAGCCTTAAAGCATGAAATTTCCAAGATTTTCGTAAGTTCTCGTTCAGTCCCGAACCCTTTCTAAAGTATGTTTTGGGCTTCGTAGACTCAAATAAGGGACTATGTGTAAGTGAATGAACGTTTTGAAATATGAATGAAATTTTATAGCCCGTATTTTAGTTTAATGTTTGTATGTTTGTCCGGTAACGCCTCGTACCTTATCCCGCCTTGGGTACGGGTAAGGGGTGTTACAAAAGGTACCATGAAATCACAGTTCATCCTGATGACCAAGAGAAAACCACTTTCACATGTCCCTTTGGTATGTATGTGTAACAACCTATTTTTTGTGAAATCGGAATAGTGGTTTCGAGACCACAGATCTGAGCCAAAAATAAAATTTATTTTTATTTTATTACATGGTCCGTATTATGTTAGGAATGTCATGTGAAAATTCTAATAAGAAAATTTTATTGATTATGTGCTTATTACGAGAAGGACCAAATCGCATAAAATATGTTGAATTCTAGTAGCTAGAATGATTAAATAGCTATGTAATTCAAAACTTGAGGTCCCTTTATATTAGAACCATTAATAAAATTTCAGTAGATATTTTTGGATGATTCATCATGGAAAATTAGAAAAAGGCTAAGGACTAAATTGGAATTAAAAATTATTAAAGATGATAAATTAATTAAATAGAAATAAAAATCATTTATATTTTATTCCTCCCCAAAATATTCCATGGAAACCCTAGGAAAGAGAAAGCAAGCTTTCTTGGCCAAGTTGGGTAAGTTTTCTTTTTCCGTTTTTAGTAATTTTGATATTTTTGAAATCGAGATGCTTAATCTATCTATTTAGGGGATCAATTTGAAAATTTATCAAAGTATGGAAATTAGGTTATGGATGAATATGCTGAAAGTTTGAAATTTATTGTAGAAAATGAAAGATTGTTGATAGATAAACAACTCTTACTAAGTGATTTTTGATGAAATCATGATTTAGGGACTAAAATGTAAAGTTGTGAAAATTGAAGAAAAATTATGCATTTTATAGAAAATATGTGCTGTAAATTCTACACTGAAATTTCGGTTAGGCTTGGAACAGGGAGTAAATTGCATAAAATTCATTTTCCGAGCCTAGGGATGAAATGGGAATTTATGGAAAATTTAGGGGGAAAATGATAATTTTGCCTTGGATGTAAATTGAGTTCACTTGAAAATGAAATGTGATAAATTGGTGTAAAATTTACTCATATAGATCTGAATAGATCAAATTCAGAGCTAGAACGAGGAAAGAGGAAAATGTCAGATTAGTAGATTTTGTGTACACGAACAATGTCAAGGTAAGTTCGTGTAACTTAATCGAGCTTGTAAATATGTTTAATTGAATGTTGTGTTTTGTATGGAATGTGACTTATATTGATGTACATTATTTGTATGCTTTAATGAAAAATTTAATACATGCTTGAAATGGCGAAAAAGGGTTAAGTCCCGATTGAATATTGGATTCCGATGATTATATGAGCTTTCCTGAAATGAATAAGGTCCTGCATTTGTTGCGAATGAGATTTAGCTTGGACAAATAATCCTATTGACCCCATTACAGAAAGGATTTAGCTCGGACGGGCAATCCTGATATAAGTCCTCTCGAGCATATGTTATGGATTGGATTTAGCCCGGATGGGTAATCCAGATCAATCTCCTTAGAGCATATGAGATAAAAAGGATTTAGCCTGGACTGGTAATCCTGTTGTATACATGTGTGGCTCGAGAGTGTACTTTCTGAAGTAGTACCTTATGGGTACCATTGAATATGAATTGACGGATCCCGATTCGTACACCTTGAGTGTACTGCTTGTGTATCCATCGATATTTCAAATAAATTCAACGGGTGACAATCCAGACATGAGAAGATATGAATAATAAAATGAGTTATTACTTGTACCCTTCTGAAATACAAGAAAATGATGATACATGACAAGTGATATATGAAAGTATGAGATGGTAATATTTGTACATGGAAATTAATTGATGAGAATATTCATCCTTGATTATATACTTGTACCTTGGGTGTATATAATGCCCCGAATTTGGGCTTAGAAGTATTGGGCCTTGAGTATGGGTCCGTAAGGAGGTTGTATATAAGTATTTAATTGTGCAAGGAAATGACACAATTAAATGTCAGCTTTGGTGGTTAATGGCCCTGAGAAGTGTTGGAGATATCTTGGGTTCAAACCTGGGCTTTAGCAAAAATTTTGGTTTTAAGTGAATAAACCCTGGGTGCTTGGATAAGGCCTTTTAAATTATTGTGTTAAATAAATGTCCTATGGAAGCATGTGGTCTAGTGGTTATGGCATCACTAGGGTTGCAAGAGAGCTAGGGTTCAAGTCTTGGCTCTTGCAATTTACTTTGGTTTTTCTTTTAAAGGAACTTGGACTTTAGCCTATAGACCTTATAATTAATTGAGGCTAAAATGGTGACATAAAGAGCCTTGTGGTGTAGTGGCAAGGTGGCGTGTTGTGTAACTGTAAGGTCTAAGGTTCAATTCTTGGGATACGCAATGGAGTATTTATTTTGCTATTTGAGCTGTGTAGGAGGTGGAGTTGGACTTGAAGTCTGTGGTTGAAGTGGTCATATAAAAATAAGGAATTTCCCTAATGGTTGAAAGTAATCCCACATCGGGAAGCTAACATGAGAATTGGCGAGAAGCTGGCTTTAAATAGAGCGAACAAGATGAGTTGGTGATCACTGATTTTAGGAGGGATTATTTCATACCTGCTTAACCAAGGTTGGTGATCCTGGACTTCGACACATTCTCATAAACAGGTGTGTATTCACACCTTTCTTTGTTGGAAGTCGGCAAAAGCTAAAAAGCTGAAACTTTGGCATTTGAGGCCTCACAAGCGTACGATCGCTCGTGGGGTAAATCGAGCCCATGAAAAATGGGCGTATGTCGAGGAAGGCCACCATGACCGATCTCATGGGCATGGGCCGTATGGGCTCGTGGGCCCACGTGGGTAGACTTTACTGTTAAATGAGACGTAGATAGACTTGTCATATCACGCACACGACTAAGGTAGTTTTGGGCTGTGGCCTCACACGGATTAAATCTGTAATTTGTGATAATTATTGGACTGGGCTATGTAGGTCACATAGCCGTATCTAAATATGGGCTAAATGGGCCACACGAGGGTGTGGGCCCACTTGGGCCGAGTAATGGGGTTTAGGACCATTTGCACTTTTATGACTGTTTAGGTTACTTAAGTCGCTCAAGGCGACAGTGGACCTTCTGTTGGGTCGTTAAGACCCTGGTTTGTAAAATCACCGAAATACCCTTGTAGTGTAAAATGATCATAATGCCCCTGTATGGTAGAATGACAATTATGTCCTTATGTTCCGTATGACTGATATGCCTATGATATACATATATGATTGTACTGAGTATGACTTTGCATGCACGTAATATTTATGACATGACATATTGCATGGGGTTGGGTTATTATGGACGGAAGAAGTGTACGGCCTGTAGCCGTTCTGTACAAGGCTTTCAGCCTTTCTATGATACTTATGGCTTATAGCCGTTCTGTTAACTGGAAGCGTTGCTGCGATATTTATGGCCTTTAGCTATTCTGTCTACGGCGTTGAGCCGTTCTGTTGACTTAGTGCCGCAACCGGTGTTAAGCTTGGGGTGTTGGCTGGATGGGTCGATTTTATCCCCACATAGTGTGTTGGTTGGACTGGGCTGGGAATCTGTCTGCATATCTGCATCTAATACTGATTCTATATTGGTCTTAGTCCCACCTGGTTCTTTTATTGGGCTAAGGCCCATCTGATACTGTTTCTGTGATGGGCTTAGGCCTAGACTATTTCTGCATACCGTATGTTTAACTATTTGTTTTTTTAGGGATTACACACTGAGTTTTCGAAAACTCACCCTTTCTGCCTAACTGTGCAGGTAATACCCAGACTTAGACGATTTGGATCCGCGAGGGACTCGGAGGTGGCCACACGGTTACAGTGGATCTGCAACTTGACTTTATTTATTTTAAATTTCATATTGGGTTTCAGATTATGTAATAAGGCCATAGTGGGCTTAAGTTTTAAGTGGGCTTTTGATTTCTTATATTAAACTGCTAGTCTAGGAAAACTCGAGTTTTCAAAATATTCACGGTTTTCAAAATGCTTCTGTGATTTAAATTGAATTAATATTCCAGAGACAAATATTTTGGCAAATGTTTGTGACAAGATGATTTGCTAACCCCATACAAAAGGTTTTAATTTTAGAAATAAACTTTTAACGGTAACTCGATTCTTGAACGACGCTTTGATACAACGTCAGATTCGGCGATAACGTCTAGGCTGGGTTTGGGGTGTTACATTTAATGGTATCAGAGTCAAGTTGCAAAACTCGACTGTGGAGTGGGTTTTTAAAATTTTGTATTTCATGAGGTTGTTTCCAAATATGTAAAGCGTTTTGAGGTATTTTTCTGAAAAGTGTGGCACACCGAGTCTCCGGCACCAAATTTGTAAGTTCTCTGACTCTGTTTACTATTGTAGACTGAAATGTTATACTGAGAAACTACTATAGATAGTAGCACTACACTGAAACTCCATAGATACAGTTAACTGAAAAACTGTAGTGAGCTTGCGAATGCTAAAATAAACCCTAAACCACTGTTTCTCACAAGACATCTGCTTAGTTACTGAAATTGTAACTGAATTGTATAAAATTTCTAAAAAAGATAATACGCATACGTAAATAAGCATTAGAAGGGGTGCAATAGGCCGCGGCAGAGGCCGTGGAGGTGCTAGAGCTGGATCATCGGCATCGGGGCACATGCCAGACGTTGAGGCGAGGAAGGCACAGGCTTCACCGGTGGCTGAGACAGGGTCGTTTGATCAAGCGACTGGGGATGTCGCATTGTCCCACGCAATGTTGAGGACTCTAGAAAGGGTTGTGGGTACTGCTGGGTCGAATACAATTACTGCAGGCCGTGGGTCGGTTACAGAATGACTCCGGTCAAATGGAGTAGAGATCTTTAGGAGAGTTTCTAGGGTGGCCCCGAGTGTGGCAGAATACTGGTTGGAGGCCACCGAAAGAATTATGGATGACCTCGACTATACATTGAAACAAAAGTTGAAGGGTGCTGTGTCCTTGCTGAGAGATGAAGCCTATCAGTGGTGGCTTACGGTAAAAGAGGGTACCTCATTTGATCGATTGACCTGGGAGTTCTTCAAGTCCACGTTTCAAGAAAAATATGTGGGTGCCAACTATTTGGACGCTCGTAGAAAGGAATTTCTGAATTTGGTTCAAGGTGACGGATCCGTGGCATAGTACGAGGCAGAATTTTTGCGACTTAGTCGGTATGCCCGAGGAATAGTAGCAACAGAATACGAGCGCTATGTTCGGTTTGAATGCAGCCTCAGAGACAGCCTCCGAGTGTTGATAGCTCCACAAAGGGAGCGGGACTTTGCCGTGTTAGTGGAGAAAGCTAAGATTGCTGAGGAGGTAAAGCGCGCTGAGCGTCAGAACTGGGAAAAGGAAAGGAGCAGGGATAAGAGGGATTTAGAACCCTCCAACTAGGATCAGAGGCTTAAAAAAATGCTAGAATGGAAGGGCCAGTTCAGGTTAGGGCCCCTATTGCTGTTACTGGATTACAGCCTTATGCGGATTGTGGGAATTATCATCGGGGCGAGGGTTGAAAAAGAAATGGGACATGTTTCAGGTGCTGATCAATGGGGCACTGTAATATCCCGAATTAGGGCCTAATCGGAATAGGAGTTTTGAGACCACAAATCTGAGATAGAAATAATTATTTTGTAATTATTTTTAGGTCTATGATATGATTGCATGATTGTGTGAAAATTTCGTGAAGAAATTCTATGCATAAAGTGCTTAATTTGAAATTAAGGACTAAATTGAATAAGTTGCAAAACTTGCATTCTAGAAGCTTTTAGTATGAAATTGCTTTGGAATATTAATTAGGAGGTCTTAAATAGAAATTTAACCAATTTCTAAAATTTTGGACAAAAATGGGCTTGTACATGAAAAATTACAAAGAAAGGCATTAAGGGCATTTTTTTCATTTGGTAAATATAGTCATTAAAAAGGGAAAAATAACACAAAAATGGACTTATCTTCTCCATAAGGGCTGTTGAATTTTGCTTGTCACCATAGCTAGGGTTTCAACATTTTTAAGCCTTGACTGTAAGTGATTTCCATACCCGTTTTTAATGCTCTTTTCGATTTTAAAATCTAGAAAGCATGTTCTATCATTTTCTAGCAATATTTTGAGCTAGGATGCATGTATAAAAATTTACCCATGTGTGACATAATTTTATTTTGATGAATAATGAAGGAATATGATGGTTTGATGTGTGTTTAACAACTTTTACCTAGTAGTTTTATATGTGAAAACACCTAAAAAGGGACTTAATTGTAAAAAGGGTAAAATTGATGGTAAAAATATGATTTTTAGTGTGAAATATGGGCTGTTATGGACACTAGGAGATTCAGATATGCCTAGATGTCATGGGAAATGCATGTAACTCATTGTACAAACTTAAAGACTCATATGTAAATAATTGAAAACTAGGGGTAAAATGGTAATTTTTATCTGAGCCTGTATTAGGGGCTGTTTTGATGAATGTGTATATTGAATAAATTAATTTGGCATTTTAGATCAAGAGAAACAAGATTCGAGTAGTGATCGAGGGAAAAATAAAATTTACAAGGAATAGACTCGATTTCTAACATTTTGTACTGAGGTAAGTTCATGTCTAAATGTAGTAACATAATTGTCATTTTAAGTAATTTAATGTTATTTATATGATATGATGATTATTATCATGAAATATTATGCTTTGTGGATTATTATTTAGTAATATGCAAATTATGTGAGCTACTTGATAAATATGAAATGCTACCAAGTATCGGTTCCGACATTCCGTGGAAGACGGCAAAGATGTGTGATTGAGGAAAATCCCGTTTGAACCTTGGGAATAGATTAGGATACAAGTGACATGTCACTAGGATATTTGAGTTCTGAGCTCGTTGAGTTGAGTCCGAGTTCGTGAGATGTAACTAGGCATCCGAACTCGTTGAGCTGAGTCCAAGTTCACTTATGGATGCGAACGTCCAAGCTCGTTGAGTTTAGTCTGAGTTCGCTTATGGACGAGTTACATGATAGCTTGGCTACATAATTTCCGCAGACTATTGAGTTTGTCTAGCTGCGGGTATGGCACTTATGTGCATGCAATATGTGTATCCAAATTATATTCTGATTTGTTCAACGAGTGAATCTTAAGTGAATAAGGAGAATACTTAAGATGAAGGTGACATGTTGGTAAGTGTGGTGAATGAGAAAACTGGACAGGTATCCGCTTAAACCCTCGGGTTGAGAACTTGGTATGATGAAATCGTGGTAAGATAGTAAATGCAAATGTAACATGAATGTCTTGGTGATATTTATACAAATGATGTTTTATGTTAGATTTCATGATTATGTTACTTGCTATTTATATGTGAACTTACTAAGAATTTATGCTTACTCCCTCCTTTCCGTTCTTTGTAGTTTTGACAAGTCAGCTCGAAAATCGAGAACGGTCGGAGGCTCGCTTACACTATCTGCGGACCATTTTGGTATAGTGGCTTGTATATTTTGAGTGTGGCATGTATAGCATTATAATCATTTGTGTATATAATCTTATGATATGGCTATTGAGTGGTAAGGAAATGCTTGGTAATGATTAGCCATTGGAATGGCTAATCAAAAATCATATTTGGTGTTATGTATGCTTATTGTGCTATCTAATCCATGGAAATTCATAAAAAGGTGAAATTTGCTATAAAATAGTATCATACATAAGTAATGACGTGAGTTTGAAAACTCACTAAAAATAGTAAAGACATAATTAGATGGTGAATGAAATATGAAATTGAAGCTTATTGAGTCTATTTTCATATGGAAGAAACAAAAAATGTAAATGAGGTGTATTTTATGAGAAATTTGAGTTTTAGTGGAACAGGGTCAGAGTGATTTCTGAATCCCCTGTTCTGACTTTAGAAATTCACTAAAAATTGTAAAAACATAATTAGAAGTCATACTTTATATTTATACATTCCTTATTGATATTCCTTTAAGAGAAATAAACGGTATAGTTATCTGAATTCTGTATAGAGAGAAAAGTGATTCGTAGTGAACAGAGGTCAGAGCAGTTGAACATTGAAATAGGGGAAATTTTAACTAATAAAATGTACTAATTGGCCTAACCAAAAATTCTGGAAAAAAATTAGTAAATAGATATGTGAGTTTAGTTTCAAGGAAAATTTACGGATTTGAATTTTGAGTTTTGTAACTTGAGATATGAATTTTTTAGTGACTCTGACACAGATTGGTAGTTTATTACGAAAGGTAAAGTAAATTGTTTGAAATTGTTTAAGTGATAATTTAAGTCTGTTAACACCTCGTGCTCGACTCCGGTGACGGTCTCAGGTAAGGGGGTGTTACATGCACTTTGTAAGAGATAGTGCACAGAGGCCTGAACAGATGCAAGCTGCAGGTCAGGGTGTTGCTCAGCCAGCGAGAGGTGGTCAGCAGTCGTCAGGAGGCCGTGGTCAGGCTAAGGGTGGAAATGGAGTGGGCCGTGGAGCACCAGGCAGAGGTGCTGGTCAAGCTGAGGCAAGGCAACCAACTTTGGTCTATGCAGCACATCGTCGAGAGGTCGGAGACGCTCCAGATGCGGATACTGGTACGTACTTAAACCATAGTGTAGTACATTTAGTTTGGAACTAGAGTGAGCAGCAGGAGCGTAGTGGTGTAGATTGAGCTAAGCGCTTGTTCAGATAGTTGAAAATTTTGAGGACGAAATTTCTTTAAGGGGGTAGAATTGTAACGCCCCAAATTTGGGCCTAGAAGTATTGGGCCTTGATTATAGGTCCGTAAGGTGGTTGTATATAAGTATTTAATTGTGCAAGGAAATGACACAATTAAATGTCTACTTTGGTGGTTAATGGCCCTGAGAAGTGTTGGAGAAATCTTGGGTTCAAACCTGGGCTTTAGCAAAAATTTTGGTTTTAAGTGAATAAACCCTGGGTGCTTGGATGAAGGCCTTTTAAATTATTGTGTTAAACAAATGTTGTAAGGAAGCATGTGGTCTAGTGGTTGTGGCGTCATTAGGGTTGCGAGGGAGCCGAGGTTCAAGTCTTGGCTCTTGCAATTTATTTTGGTTTTTCTTTTAAAGGAACCTAGACTTTTGCCTATAGACTTTATAATTAATTGAGGCTAAAATGGTAACACAAAGAGCCTTGTGGTGTAGTGGCAAGGTGGCGTGTTGTGTAACTGTAAGGTCTAAGGTTCAAGCCTTGGGATGCGCAATAGAGTACTTATTTTTCTGTTTGAGCTGTGTAGGAGGTCGAGTTGGACTGGAACTCTATGGTTGAAGTGGTCATATAAAAAAAAGAATTTTCCTAATGGTTGAAAGTAATCCCATGTCAGGAAGCTAACATGAAAATTGGCAAGAAGCTGGCTTTAAATAGAGCGAACAAAATGAGTTGGTGATCACTAGTTTTAGGAGGGATTATTTCATACCTGCTTAACCAAGGTTGGTGATCGTGGACTTCGACGCATTCTCATAAACAGGTGTGTATTCACGCCCTTCTTTGTTGGAAGTCGACAAAAGTTGAAAAGCTGAAACTTCGGCATTTGAGGCTTTACGAGGGTGCGATCGCTCGTGGGTAAACTAAGCCCACGAAACGTGGGTGTACATCGAGGAAAGCCACCATGAACGATCTCATGGGCCTGGTTCGTATGGGCTCGTGGGCCCGCATGGTAAACTTCACTGTTAAGTGGGACGTAGATAGACTTTTCATGTCGCACACACGACTTAGGTAGTTCTGGGCCACGTTGGGCCTAGATGGGCCATGTAGGCCCAATGGGATTGGGGGCCCACACGGATTAAATCTGTAATTTGTGATAATTATTGAACTAGGCTATGTAGGTCACATAGCAGTATCTAAATTTGGGCTAAATGGGCCACACGAGGGTGTGGGCCCCCTTGGGCCAAGTAATAGACCTTAGGCCCATTTGCATCGTTATGACTGTTTAGGTTACTTAAGTCGCTCGAGGCGATGGTGGACCTTCTATTGGGTCGTTAAGACATTAGTTTGTAAAATCACCAAAATACCCTTGTAGTGTAAAATGACCGTAATACCCTTGTATGGTAGAATGACGATTATGCCCTTATGTTTCATATGACTGATGTGCCTATGATTTACATATATGATTGTACTGAGTATGACTTTGCATGAACGTAATATTTATGACATGACATATTGCATGGGGTTGGGTTATTATGGATGGAGGAAGTGTACAGCCTGTAGCCGTTTTGTACAAGGCTTTCAGCCTTTCTGTGATACTTATGGCTTATAGCCGTTCTGTTACCTGGAAGCGTTGCTGCGATATTTCGACCTTTAGCTATTCTGTCTACGGCGTTGAGCCGTTCTGTTGACTTAGTGCCGCAACCGGTGCTAAGCTTGGTGTGTTGGCTGGGTGGGTCGATTTAATCCCCACATAGTTTGTTGGTCGGTACAGGTGGTGTGTTGGTTGGACTGGGCTGGGAATCGGTCTTTATATTTGCATTTGATACTGATTTTGTATTGGGCTTAGGCCCACGTGATTCTATTATTGGGCTAAGGCCCACCAGATACTGTTTCTATGATGGGCTCAGGCCCAAATTGTTTCTGCATACCGTATATCTGACTGTTTGTTTTTTAGGGATTACACACTGAGTTTTCGCAAGCTCACCCTTTCTGCCTAACTGTGCAGGTAATACCCAGACTTAGACGATTTGGAGCCGCAAGGGACTCAGAGGTGGCCACATGATTGCAGTGGATCTGCAACTTGACTTTATTTATTTTAAATTTCATATTGGGTTTTGGATTATGTAATAAGGCCATAGTGGGTTTAAATTTTAAGTGGGCTTTTGATTTCTTATATTAAACTGCTAGTCTAGGAAAACTCGAGTTTTCAAAATATTCATGGTTTTCAAAATGCTTCCTCGATTTAAGTTGAATTAATATTCCAGAGATAAATATTTTGTCAAACGTTTGTGACGAGATGATTTGCTAACCTCGTTCAAAAGGTTTTAATTTTAGAAATAAACTTTTAACGGCAACTCAATTCTCGAACGACAGTTTGATGCAACACTCTAGATTCAGCCATAACATCTAGGTCGGGTTTGGGGTGTTACAGTGTATTACTACTCGTGTGACCTTGATATTTCGAATGATATGAGTAATGTTCTGACATGAAATAATCTAAACTCGAGATGAACTATTATGAAATTATACTTGTAATATAAAGAGATGATTTATACATGTTAAAGGAATACATGTTGTGGAAAGCATATGTGCATGGAAACTTGATTGTTGTTGAGCCCATATATGTTTTGATGTTATTATGGAATATATGACTAACAAGGGCAATGAGAATGTGTGTAGGGCTTGAGGTCAAATTGATTGAATATGCCGTACATAGTTACCTCAAAATAGAATGAATGGTAAGTTAAGTATCATGTTATACGAACTTACTAAGCATTTTATGCTTAGTTTTATTTCCCTATTTTAGAGTAAATTGAAAGCTCGTTGGATTAGAAGCTTGGCGGAGATCACTCAGACTATCCATCGGCCCATGTTAGTACAATATGGTAAAGCAATTATGGTTACAATGGCATGTATAGGTTAAATTGGCCATATTGGCATGTAAGTGTAAGTGATTATTGTAATCTAGCCATTGGAATGGCTAGTGATGATTATGTTTGGTATACGAATATATGTATGAAGTTTATTTTATGGAGATAACATAAGTGTTTATTATTAATTGATTGAGAAAGGTTAAAATGAGCATGCTTATAAAAGGTAAGATTAAAAGCATGAATGCATGTAATGATATATCATATTAGATGTTATAAATTGTTTGATTTCAATGCTTGGATTGGTTGGTGTTTGGATGTAAGTTTGGTGCAAGAACTTAGTAAAAATTTTGGGTGAGAAATGAAGCTAGAAATGGCTTTATTTTGTCCACACGAGTGTGTGTCTAGGCCATGTGTCACACACGGCCTGGTACATGGGCATGTGCTTAGGCCTTGTGCCCCCTCCATCTTAAATTCAAGAAAACAGAATGCTCAAAATTGAGCACAAGGGCAGAGACACGGGCGTGTGCCTCAGCTGTGTGTGCTACACGACCTGGAACATAGGTTTGTGTCTTGGCTGGGTGAAACCTGTATCTAATTTTGAAAGAATTTAATTAACCACACGGCCTAGCACACAGGCTTGTGGCATGGCCGTGTGTATAAGTTAGAGAGTTAAATGGTGTTTAACATGGCCTGTAGCACGGACTTGTCCCTTGGCCCACAGGGGCATGTGAGCCGTACACCTTGGAAAAATTTTTAAATTTCGCAAAAAATTCTTAGAGTTTTTGATTAAGTTCTGACTCGATTCTAATACACATTTTGGACAATGAGGGTCCATTTAAGGGATGTTATGAATAAATCTCGAGGAATGAATAGTAACTATTTGAATTATCTGGAAATGTTCTAAAAGTTTTGGTAATGCTCTGTAACCCTATTCCGGTGACGGATATGGGTTAGGGGTGTTACAGTATGCCCTTAAAAGAATGCCTTTTGGCCTATGTAATGCTCTAGCAATCTTTATCAGATGCTTGACTACTATCTTCACCTATATGTTAGAAGACAGATTGGATGAATTCATGGACGACTTTTCGGTATATGGAAACTCTTTTAAAGAGTGTTTGGGTAGCCTCGAGAAAGTGTTAAAAAGATGTAAGGAGACTAATATAGTTCTTAACTTGGAAAAATGTCATTTCATGGTGAAAGAAGGATTGGTCTTAGGGCATCAGATCTCGAGAAAAGGTATGGTAGTAGATAAAGCCAAAATAGAAGTTATAAAGCATCTTCCAAATTCAAAAAATGTTAAAGGCGTTCAAAAAATTTTAGGCCATGCAGGATTTAACTAGAGGTTTATAAAATATTTCACTCATATTTCTAAATCTCTAAATCAACTCCACCAGAAAGAGACACCTTTCTTATTTGACCAGAGCTACATCAAAGCCTTTGAGGTATTAAAAGAAAAACTCATATATGCTGCTATAATCATCACCCCGAATTGATTGAAACCTTTTATTGTTATGTGTGATGCTAGTGACTATGTAGTAGGTGTACTTTGGGTTTAGATGTAGCTTTGGGGAGATGACTATAGTCATTTGAGTCGTGTTAAAATTTAGTTAAGAAATTTAATGTTTAGATGGCTAATTAAAGAAAAAGGACTAAATTATAAAATGTACAAAACTTAGTAATTATGGAATTTAGATTACTTAATAGCTTAACTATTAAATGTGGGAAGGCTAATTCAGCAATTAAACCTTGTTAAAGGTTAGTGGACGACATAAAAGAACAAAATTATTTAATTAAAGCATTTGGATGGTAATTTTGTAATTAAATCAAAATTAAAATAAAACAAATTGAAAGAATTAGACATTTCTTCTTCATTTTCTTCAAATCTTTACTGAAATCACCATTGAATACTTATGAAGCTTCAGTCAACTCCTTGGCTTTGCATGGTATGAAAATTGACCTGTTTTCTTGTAATTTTTATATTTTTGATATCATTGCAACTAAGTCTAGCTAGCTCGTACTTTCGTTTTTGAATATGTTTAAAATTTTGGAAGTTGTCATTGATGAATCTTGGTTTTTTTTTTCATGATAATTATGTGTTTGAACTTTTGATTATGGTATTGGGATGTTTCATGAAGTAATTTTTATTAATTTTTATTTAAGGATTAAATTATTAAAATGAAAAAATTTCAAGGTTTAATGGTGAATTAGAGGTATAATTGGGACTGTTTAAGGGCCTATATTATTCGACTATAAATTTTGACTTGAGAATTTATGAGTTTCCGGCCTTGGCTAAGTTGATCTTTTGTGTGTGAATATAAGGGTTGGTAATGTGAAGTAATTATGATATTGAGAATTTGTGCATATGAAATTATCCGTTTAGTTATATGAATGCTATACTTCAGTTGTGCTTAAATTCTTTGCTCAAACTTACTAAGCACTAAATGCTTACTCCGTTTCTTTGATTCTCTGTTTTATAGATTTTGGTTCGTCAGCTATCAGACTCGGGAATTTTGAAGTCGAAGTCGCCCACACTATCAAAGCCCCTTTTGGTACACTTTTGGTTGAACTTTGAAATGGCATGTATAGGACTACCCTTTTTGTTGTGGGTCATGGACCCTTTGGATTTATATTATTTTGGATAGCCATGCGAAAATGGCTTATATATGTTTGAGCATAATGTTATAATCATTTGGTATGGATATGGTTATTGAGAGGTGTGGATATGCTTAACAAGGATTGGCCATGGGAATGGTTAATCACTATCATAATTTGTGCTATTTATGCTAAAAGGGCTAGTTGAATCATGGAAACTATGAAATAGGTAAAGTCTACCTTAAAGGCAGATGCTGACAGCAGCAGTGATGTAGATTTGGAAAATCACTAAAAATAGTAGGAATGGAATTAAATAGTGAATAAATTATGTAAACGAACCTTGATGAATCTATTTTCATAGGAAAGTAATGAAACGATCATATGAACAGTATGTTAAGAGATATTCAGGTTTTCGTGAGACAGGGCCGGAACGGTTTCTGGATTCCCTGTTCCGACTTTGGAAATTCATTATAAATTAACCAGAGATAATTAGAAGTCATGCCATATATGCATAGATTCCTTTTTGAGTCTAGTTTCTATAGAAACAAATTGAAGCCTTGTACAGGGAGATATCCAAGTCGTAATGCGAAACGGTCAGTGTAGTCGATCCCTGTAACATGGGAGACTTTGACTAATAAACTGTACTAATTGGCCCGACAAAAAATTCTAGAAAAAAATTTGTAGATGCATATATGATTCTAGTTTCAGGGAAAAATAACAAAACTGATTTTCGAGTTGTGAAACTCAAGATATGATTTTTAAGGTGACAGTGATGCAGTTAGCCAGCTTGCCTGGAAAATTTAAAATGGATTGTGCAAAGAAGTGATTTAAGTCTGCAAACCCCTCGTGTCCGACTCCGGCGACGGACTCGGGTACAGGGTGTTACAATTTTATTGGTATTAGAGCTACAGTTTAGTCGATTCTAGGACTATCGTAATGCGTTGGGTCTAGCTATACATGCCATTTTATGTGATTATTTGATAGTGTGGTGATTTCTGACATTTGCAAATATGTTTATTTATAGTAATGGATCTCGATCCCGACCGAGCAGTAGCTGATGATCTTGAGAGTGTAGCGCCTGCTCCTGCACAAGGGACAGCTCCGGCGGACTCTCATCCTATTGCTAGTAATTTGAATGATTAGGCTAGACAAGCTTTCTATAGCGTGATGAATGATTGGTTCAACCAATACATTCAAACTAATACGGCTGTTCCACAACCTCCATTCCCGAAAAATACCACCCCCGCACCTACAATACCTCCGGTAACGGACCAAATAAGGTCAAATAAGCCCCCAGTTGACAGAATCCAAAAACACTGGGCTACTGAATTTAAAGCTACGGACAGCGATGATGCCGAGCAAGCTGAATTTTGGTTGGACAACACTATCCGGGTACTCGACGAGCTATCTTGCACACCCGATGAGTGCCTAAAGTGTACTATCTCCTTGCTACGTGATTCTGCCTACTATTGGTGGAATACATTGACTTCTGTTGTGCCTAGAGAGCAAGTAACTTGGGAATTCTTCCAAACCGAGTTTCGAAAGAAGTATATCAGTCAGAGATTCATTGACCAAAAACGGAAGGAATTTCTTGAACTCAAACAAGGTTCCATGTCGGTTACCGACTATGAACGAAAATTTGTGAGGCTTAGCCGGTATGCGCGAGAATGCATTTCTTCAGAAGCTGTGATGTGTAAATTTTCGAAGATGGACTGAATGATGACATAAAGCTGTATGTTGGCATGTTAGAAATCTGAGAATTTGTGGTACTTGTCGAGCGAGCTTGTAAAGCCGAGGAGCTCAGTATGGAGAAAAGAAAAGCTGAGGTGGGAGCAAGGGAGTTTCGTTAGAGGTCTTCGGGGAAGCCTTTCCCACATTCATCGAAGAAATTTAGAGATGGCTTAGGCCGGTCTAGAGACACTTCAGGCTTTTCTAGACGAGATCGCGATCGACCCCCTGTGAGTGCACGAGTCACTTCGGTCGCTAGTGTTGGAAATGATCGTCGGGACAGAGCGAAGTGCCAGTATTGTGGTAAATGGCATTCGGGGAGTTGTAGATTCCATGATCGCTCCTGTTACAAGTGCGGATCAGTTGACCACTTCATTAAAGATTGCCCGAGGTTGTCTGAACAGAATATAAATCAGAGCGGGAAACCGGGTGCTACCACTGCTCGAGGTAGACCATCCAGAAATACGGGCAATGCTAGTGGTGGTCAGAGAGGATCTAGAGATGCTACGACCAGATCTGAGGCTCGTGCTCCTGCTAGGACTTATGCTATACGCGCACGCAAAGATGCTTCCTTGCCAAATGTTATTACGGGTACTTTTACTCTCTTTGATACTAAAGTGATTGCTTTGATTGACCCTGGTTCTACTCATTCTTATATATGCGAAACCTTAGCATCCAGTAAGACTTTACCTATTGAGTCTACTGAGTTCGTAATTCGGGTATCAAATCCCTTGGGTCGTTACGTGCTTGTCGACAAAGTGTGTAAGAAATGCCCCTAGTAATTCGAGGTTCCTGTTTTCCGGCGGACTTGATGCTTTTGCCGTTTGATGAATTTGATGTTATTCTTGGTTTGGATTGGTTGACCGTGCATGATGCGGTTGTGAATTGCAAAAGCAAGACTATTGATTTGAGGTGCGCAAGTAACGAGATAATCCGAGTTGAGTCTACGGACTTAAAGGGGTTGCCAACTGTAATATCATCAATGTCGGCTCAGAAATATGTAAGAAAGGGGTACGAAGCATACCTTGCGTATGTACTTGATGACAAAGAGTTAGAAAAGAAACCCGAATCTGTGCCGGTGGTTTGTGAATACCCGGATGTTTTTCCCGAAAAATTACTGGGTTTACCACCTGTGCGGGAGGTAGAGTTTGGTATTGAGCTTGTACCGGGGACTATGCCGATTTCGATAGCTCCGTATCGTATGGCACCAACCGAATTAAAGGAGTTGAAAGCTCAGTTGCAAGAGTTGACTGATAGAGGTTTCGCTCGACCAAGTTTCTCACCTTGGGGTGCACCAGTATTGTTTGTGAAGAAGAAGGACGGAACCATGAGGTTGTGCATCGACTATCGTTAGCTGAATAAAGTGACAATAAAGAATAAATATCTGTTACCGCGTATTGATGATTTGTTTGATCAATTAAAGGGAGCCTCAGTGTTTTCAAAGATAGATTTGAGATCAGGTTATTATCAGTTGCGAATTCGAGATTCGAATATACCCAAAACTGCTTTTAGAACGAGATACGGCCACTACGAGTTCTTAGTGATGCCGTTTGGGCTCACTAATGCCCCTGCGGTATTTATGGATTTGATGAATCGAATCTTCAGACAGTATTTGGACCGGTTCGTAGTTGTGTTTATTGATGACATCTTGGTCTATTCAAGAGATGAGACCGAACATGCTGAGCACCTGAGATTAGTGTTGCAAATTTTACGGGATAAGCAGTTATATGCTAAGTTCAGTAAGTGTGAGTTCTGGTTAAGAGAGGTTAGTTTCTTGGGCCACGTGGTATCCGCATCGGGTATTCGAGTTGACCCGAACAAAATTTCAGCCATACTTAACTGGAAGCCTCCGAGAAATATTACTGAGGTTCGGAGCTTTTTGGGACTTGCTGGTTACTACCGACGGTTTGTAAAAGGTTTCTCGATGATAGCCACACCGATGACGAAGCTACTTCAAAAAGATGTTAAGTTCGAATGGACGGAAAAATGTCAGAAAAGTTTTGATCAACTGAAAACTTATTTGACCAAAGCTCCAATTCTAGTGCAGCCCGAATCAGGCAAAGAGTTTGTCATTTATAGTGATGCGTCCCTACTTGGGTTAGGTTGCGTATTGATGCAAGAAGGTCGAGTTGTGGCCTATGCGTCGAGACAATTAAAGCCACATGAGAAAAATTATCCGACCCATGATCTCGAACTAGCTGCCATCGTATTCGCTTTAAAAATATGGCGACATTACTTATTTGGTGAAAAGTGCCATGCATTTTCGGATCACAAAAGTCTCAAATATTTGATGACTCAAAGAGACTTAAATCTGCGACAAAGACGTTGGCTCGAGTTGTTAAAGGATTATGAACTTGTCATTGACTATCACCCGGGAAAAGCTAATGTGGTTGCGGATGCCTTAAGTCGTAAATCACTGTTCGCTTTACGAGCGACGAATGTACACTTGTCTGTTCTACTCGACAATGTGTTAGTAGCTGAATTAAAAGCCAAACCATTATTGATTCCTCAAATTCGTGCGGCTCAGAAAGTCGATGATGAATTGGTTGCAAAACGGGTTGAATGTGTTCCGAATGTGGAATCAGAGTTTCAAGTTGATGATGACGATTACTTGAGGTTTAGAAATCGTTTGTGTGTTCCAAGAAATTCAGAACTTATTTCGATGATTCTGAACGAAGCTCATTGTAGCCGAATGTCGATTCACCCGGGGAGTACGAAAATGTACAACGATCTGAGACGTCAGTTTTGGTGGCATGGTATGAAACGAGACATTTCCGATTTTGTTTCAAAGTGTTTAATATGTCAGCAAGTAAAGGCGGAACATCAAGTGCCTACGGGTTTACTTCAGCCGATCATGATACCTGAATGGAAATGGGATCGAGTCACGATGGATTTTGTGTCTGGGTTGCCACCGTCGACAAGTAAGAAAGATGCGATTTGGGTTGTTGTTGATAGACTGACTAAGTCGGCTCATTTTATCCCCGTACGTACGGATTTTTCATTGGATAAACTAGCTGAATTGTATGTTTCTCAGATTGTGAGATTACACGGGGTACCGATTTTTATTGTGTCGGATAGAGATCCGAGATTCATCTCGCGATTTTGGAAGAAATTGCAAGAAGCTTTGGGTACCAAGCTGCACTTTAGCACCGCTTTTCACCCCCAAACCGATGGTCAATCTGAGCGGATAATTCAGATACTTGAGGATATGTTGAGATGTTGCATCCTCGAGTTCAGTGGTTCATGGGAACGGTATTTACCTTTGATTGAATTCGCTTACAACAATAGTTTTTAATCAAGTATTAAGATGGCACCTTACGAGGCTTTGTACGGTCGTAAATGCCGTACACCATTGTTTTGGACCGAGCTCGGTGAAAGTAAAATTTTCGGAGTTGATTTGATTAAAGATGCTGAACAGAAAGTAAAAATAATTCGTGAGAGTCTGAAGGCAGCCACAGATCGCCAGAAGTCGTACACGGACTTGAAACGAAAAGACATTGAGTATCAGGTGGGAGATAAAGTGTTTCTTAAAGTTTCGCCTTGGAAAAAGATACTCAGATTTGGCCGTAAGGGCAAGTTGAACCCGAGATTCATTGGGCCGTACGAAATCTCCGAACGAGTTGGTCCAGTTGCGTATAGATTGATTTTGCCCCCTGAACTTGAAAAGATTCACGACGTCTTTCATGTTTCGATGCTTCGACGTTATAGATCCGATCCGTCACACGTGATTAATCCATCAGAAGTTGAAATTCAATCTGACTTGAGTTATGAAGAAGAACCGATTCGTATCCTAGCTCGTGAAGTGAAAGAGTTGCGAAACAAAAGGGTTCCCTTAGTAAAAGTGTTATGGCTCAAACACGGTATCGAAGAAGCTACTTGGGAAACCGAGAATTCTATGAAAGAACGATACCCAAACCTATTTACCGGTAAGATTTTCAGGGATGAAAATTTCTTAAGTGGGGGAGAGTTGTGACAGCCCTAAAGTGACCCTAGTCGGGAAGTGGTTTCGGGGCCACAAAACCGAGTCATAAAAATAATTAGCTGTCATATTTGATGCTTATTATATGTATATATGCATGTGTTAAAATTTCATGTTTGAATTTTGTCAATTGTAAGTGAATTTTATCAAATAGGACTTATGTGAGAAAATTTAGAAATGTGCTAGGCAAATGTGAAATGGCCTATTAATGCATGTTGTGAAAATGATGGGTTTGCATGTCAATTTACCCAAATTTAAGCTTAGTGGCCAGCCATGCTATGAGTGGAAACATGTCACAAACATGTTATGTTAGTGATGTATGTTAGGAAAAATAAAATAAGGAGTATGGGTAATAAAGAAATGGAAAAAAAAAGAAAGAATGTGTGTGATTGTCTCCCCCCCATTGCCGTGAGTGGAAGAAAAGAAAACAAAAAAAAAGAGTTCATCCTTTGGTTCATCCTTGGCCGAAAATTCTAAGGAAGAAGGAAGGAGTTCTTGCTTCATTTTTGGTTTGGAAGAGGATTAGGAGGAGGTTCGGCCATACTTGTATCTAGATTAAGGTATGTTGATGTTGTGCCATGAGATTCATGCATGTTTTTAGTTGCTAGCTTGAGTTCTAATTAGCCATGGTTCAAACCTTTGCTATGTCATGGGGATGATATTCGGCCAAGGTGGATTTTGTGTTAATGTCATTGCATGCTAAATGTGAAGCTTGTTAATGATACATGTGATGGTGGATTGATTAACTCTTGGATTTTCTTTTTAGCATTTTTGAGTGAGACATTAAGTTCTTTGTTTAACCATGATCAAAATTGAAATGGTAAGGTGTTGTGATGTATTCAGCCATGGTATATCCATAAGTATGACTTATGCTTATTGCATGGTAGGTAAGATTTGTGTTTTGGATTTATGTTTATGTTTGGTTATAATCAACCTTGTGATTCGGCTCTTACACACATATATATATGTTTGCACATGATGTATTGGCATGACATATATAATATCTCATGGTATATATTTTCATATGATGGTGTTTCGGTTATGGAGTAAATGATGGATGCGTATTGAGTTATAATATGTAATGCATTAGTTAGTAAAATGTATGCCATTTGTGTGTGGTATTAAGTATATAATTGGCCTCAACATAAACATGCATATTCGGCCACATGAATGAGTACATAGGTTGATGTGTTTGTTCGGCCATAGGTAAGCATATTGAAGGATTTATCTTGACTTAGAAAATTCGGCTAAGGAGAATACTAACTAATGTGTTGAGTTTGATTCATGATTCCGTACATATGTGACTTTGATGTCTAATGAATTATATATGGGCTAAGTACCTTGAGTTCCTCTTTTCGATGCTTAAATGATTAAATCAATTTATTTGTTAAATTAAGCTCAAGAGCAAAGGGGAACTAAATCCGATAAAGGGAAGGAAAAAGTGGTCGAATAGCCATCGAAATCGTTCGACAACATCCGAGGTAAGTTTTCGAGTAATGGAACTTAGATTATGGTTTGATTAGATCATATTTTAAGCGAATCAAAATCATGCTCTTTGTATGTGGCTATTGAGCCGAAATTGCAAGTGTGATAAGTGTCTTGTGTTTGAGCTTTGGTAATGAAAATGAAATACGGATGTGTCATGATTTATTGATAAATGTGCATGGTTATTCGAATGATGTCCGGGCTAAGTCCCGAAGGCTTTGTGCTAAGTGACTATATCCGGACTAAGATCCGAAGGCATTTGTGCGAGTTACTAATTCCGGGCTAAGCCCGAAGGCATTGGTGCGAGTTACTAAATTCGGGTTGAGTCCCGAAGGCATTTGTGCGAGTTACTATAACCGGGCTATGTCCCGAAGGCCTTTGAACGAGTAGCTATATCCGGTTAAATTCTGAAGGTACGTGATTCGGGAATGAGCGATCTTGCTGTAAAAATTTCAGTTAATATGCTTGTAAAATCCCAACAATGAGGTATGTTTCGTGTGTGCATTGGAATAGTTGATTCCCTTCGAATAATATTCGCTCAGTAAATTTATGAGTTTCCGGCCTTGGCTAAGTTGATCTTTTGTGTGTGAATATAAGGGTTGGTAATGTGAAGTAATTATGATATTGAGAATTTGTGCATATGAAATTATCCGTTTAGTTATATGAATGCTATACTTCAGTTGTGCTTAAATTCTTTGCTCAAACTTACTAAGCACTAAATGCTTACTCCGTTTCTTTGATTCTCTGTTTTATAGATTTTGGTTCATCAGCTATCGGACTAGGGAATTTTGAAGTCGAGGTCGCCCACACTATCAAAGCCCCTTTCGGTACACTTTTGGTTGAACTTTGAAATGGCATGTATAGGACTACCCTTTTTGTTGTGGGTCATGGACCCTTTGGATTTGTATAATTTTGGATAGCCATGCGAAAATGGCTTATATATGTTTGAGCATAATGTTATAATCATTTGGTATGGATATGGTTATTGAGAGGTGTGGATATGCTTAACAAGGATTGGCCATAGGAATGGTTAATCACTATCATAATTTGTGCTATTTATGCTAAAAGGGCTAGTTGAATCATGGAAACTATGAAATAGGTAAAGTCTACCTTAAAGGCAGATGCTGACAGCAGCAGTGATGTAGATTTGAAAAATCACTAAAAATAGTAGAAATGGAATTAAATAGTGAATAAATTATTTAAACGAACCTTGATGAATCTATTTTCATAGGAAAGTAATGAAACGATCATATGAACAGTATGTTAAGAGATATTCAGGTTTTCGTGAGACAGGGCCAGAACGGTTTCTGGATTCCCTGTTTCGACTTTGGAAATTCATTATAAATTAACCAGAGATAATTAGAAGTCATGCCATTGATGCATAGATTCCTTTTTGAGTCTAGTTTCTATAGAAAGAAACGGAATCAGTATTGAAGCTCTGTACAGGGAGATATCCAAGTCGTAATGCGAAAAGGGCAGTGTAGTCAATCCCTGTAACATGGGAGACTTTGACTAATAAACTGTACTAATTAGCCCAACCAAAAATTCTAGAAAAATAGTTTTAGATGCATATATGAGTATAGTTTCAGGGAAAAATCACGAAACTTATTTTCGAGTTGTGAAACTCAAGATATGATTTTTAAGGTGACAGTGACGTAGTTAGCCAGCTTGCCTGGAAAATTTAAAATGGATTGTGCAAAGAAGTGATTTAAGTCTGCAAACCCCTCGTGTCCGACTCCGGCGATGGACTCGGGTACGGGGTGTTACAACAGGGCCCAATAATGGCACGACAAATCAAGGGTCCATTCTGGAGCGACTTCAATCAAATGGGGCTGAGATCTTGAAAGGCGTGGCTAGTGTGGCTCCTAACATGGCGGAATACTGGTTGGAGGCCACCGAAAGGATAATGGAGGACTTGGACTATTCTCCTAAACAAAGTTGAAAGGGGCAGTGTCACTGCTTAGTGAAGAAGCTTACCAGTGGTGGCTGACAGTGAAAGAGGGCACCCAACCTGAGTAGGTCACTTGGGAGTTCTTCAAAACTGCGTTCCAAGGGAAGTATGTAGGTACGAGTTATGTGGATGCTAGAAGGAAGGAGTTCCTGAACTTGACGCAGGGAAACAAATCTGTGGCTTAGTATGAGGCATAATTTCTACGCCTTAGTAGGTATGCAAGAGTTATGGTGGCAACGGACTCTGAGCGTTGCGTTAGGTTTGAGGATGGTCTTAGGGATAGCTTTAGAATATTGATAGCTTCACAAAGGGAGCAAGCTTTCTCGGAGTTGGTGGAGAAAGCAAAGATAGCAGAGGAGGTGAAACACGTGGAGCGCCTGGATCGGGAAAAAGAAAGGGGTAAGAATAAAAGGGAGGCTGAGACTCCTGGTGTTGGAGAGAGACCTAGGGTTAGGGCTAGAGATAATGGGCCAATTAGAGCAGGGTCCCCTGTTGTTAACCCAGGGGTGCCACCTTGTGCTGATTGTGGGATAGGTCATGTTGGCAAGTGTTGGATGAGGACGGGAGCCTGTCTAGCTTGTCGATCTATGGAGCATAGGATCAAGAATTGCCCTAGAATGCCAGCTCAGTTGCCAGGCATGGGTAGAGGTGATGTACAACCACCGAGGGGTGGTCAGTAGCCGCCCAGAGGCCATGGTCAGGCCAAGGGTGAAATGGTTTGGGCTGTGGAGCACCGAGCGGAGGTGCTGGTCATGCTGAGGCGAGACAGCCAGTGTTGGTCTATGCAACACGTTGTCGAGAGGATAGAGACACTCTAGAGGCAGATATTGGTACGTACTTTATTCATAATATGCTATTTACTTAGTTTGGAATTAGAGTACGCAGTGGGAGCTTGGTGTGGTAGTCTATGTCATGCAGCTGTACTGATAGTTGGGAATTTCGAGGACGAAATTTCTTTTAGGGGGTAGAGTTGTAACGCCCCAAAAATCTCGAAATCCTAAACTTTCATTTTTTTCAGTTTTGATAAAAATTGTGTTTAACATTCCTAGTTAAGTGTTAATTATGTGATAGTAGGTCTTGGTTAAGGTTTGAGTTCGAACTTAGGGGTGAAGGAAATTATGGTTATTAAAAGAACCATGTTGGCAAGTAGGTTGGCTTTTAATTAAATGAAGGAAGAATTGGACATAAGAAATCCTTGTAGTGGAGTGGCAAATGGCATCACATGCAAGGCAAAGAGGTAAGGGGTTCGAAACCCTCATTGCTCAAAGGAAGGATTTATTTTTGCTTAAGGAATATACAGTAGTGGCGTTGAATGTGAACTCTATAGGTGTGATAAGAGGAGAAATTTGATGAGGGGATTAAGGGGTTATCAGGGAGAAAAATTAGGAGATGAGGAGTGTAAAGAGGTGGAGCCGAATTGGGGATTAGGGGATAGGAAATTCGGCTAGAGGCTATATATAGATGCCGAATGTGAGGTTGCCAGGCTAATGCTGAATTCTCACTCACCTTGTTGCCAGAAAACACCTTTTTCTCCAAAGGTCTAAAAGCCGAAAATCCCTTGTTTTTCCTTCTTTTTCTTTGTGCAGATTCTCCATTCTTCCCTACTCAAAGTTTTCTTTTTGATTCACCTCAGTTTTAAACGATTTCTACTTTTCTTTGTGCCGAATAACCTTTTTCACCATACAAGTCTCAAGAGTTGAATATCCTCTGTGCCGCCACTACTCTTTATACTTTGACCGGTTTTAGTGTAATTGTTTTTGCTCTCTCAATTGATTTTGGTAGTATAGATCACTCTGTCCCTCACTTCTTCTAATCGGTTTTGGTAGGATTAGTATCGAATGCCAATCTTTTGGATCTCTTTCTATTTGCTCCCTAGGTGTTGAAAGGTGTTGAAACTTTGGTAAGTGTTCTTCACTTCGGTAAAAGTTGGCCGAATAGGTTTTAGTAGAAAAGGGGTGACATATGCTGGATACAAGTCACCCAATATGTTTTTAACGATAAAGGTTAATGTAGATCTGGATAGCACTCGTGATTAGTGATTAAGGAAAAGCTATTAAGGCTTGGCATTTCATGTAAGGTTAAGGTGAGACTTTGGCTTTTGGTAAAGTATTCGATAAGTATATGTGAGTAATCATAGAGTGATATAGATTGTAGGTTCGTGGTAAGGGGGATCGTAACACACTTTATTACCAGGTGTGTACATACATTGCACACACACAATAGATCGGGAAAAGCCAAATGCCGAAAAGCCAAAAGTTTGGCTACGGTAGTCTTACAAGTGCGTGAACACTCGTAAGGGGGAAACCGATAGGTTATCTAAGGCCCCATGGGCGATTCCATGAATTTGGGCCGTGTTTTTGCCAACCGGGCTAGAATGGGCTAAGTGGGCCCGATGGGCTGTTGGGCCCATAATAGGCAAAATTGGCAACTTGATGTTAAGTGATGGAAATTATATGAAACCATGTATACAAATGTGATTTGGGCCAAATGGGCCGTATGAATGTGATTTGGGCCTAGTGGGCCATATGAATGAGATTGGGCCTAGTGGGCCATATGCATGTATGTAGACTTGTTGGGCTCTGTAAGGGGTTTTGGGCCTAGTATCTGATAACTGTTTAATTGACATAAAACTTAATTAATTAATTGTAACCGTGGACGAGTCATAAGGTTAAAGTGTGGTAATGGGTATATGCATGTCTAGGATTGGATCTAGGGAGAGCTTGGTACTTAAGCGGTCTTAATGACTCACCTCCTTTTCTCTGGAATCCTACCTGGTGCATAGTATCTGTTCACCTTAGCCAATAAGGACTTGTTAACGGGCCAAGGTAAGTAATAAACCTAATAAAGAGAAATTATTGAAATGCCCCTAAGGGTGAAAATGACCAAAATACCCCTATGTGTTGAGTGTAAGATTTATGGATGTTGCATGTAGATCCGCTGTATGCATATGATATTCTGTTTAGGTTGCATATGGATTAGGAATTATGGAATGGAGGAAGTATATGAGGATCGCATGGTTGCTTGACAACCGTGGATCCACCGACGGCTTTTAAGCCCAATATGTGATTGGCAGCTTGCTGCAATGAAGGTAGTTCCACAGCCGGGCTACCATTGATGTGTATCGGTTGGGTGGGTTGATATTTATATCACTACATGATGTGTATCGGGGACAGAGTTGATGTGTACCGGTTGGATTATTAGGGTGGGTTGCACTGCATTGCATTACATGTATGATTTTATGGATTGATGAATGCTTATTGCTCGTCGAGGGTCGAAGGTAGTTGCACTGCATTGCATCACCCCCTATTTTATTTTTCTCAGGTGATCCTCAGTAGGTGGTTCAACGGTTGGAGGGACTCCGAGGTGGCCAGCTAGCAAGACGACTTGGACTTGACTTGGACTTCTTTTCTTAAGCCTATAATTTCTAGTATTTAAAGTTATTTCTGTTCGGAATGTAATAAGGCCTTTCCTCTGGTTATTATTCAAATTAGGATTATATTTATTATTATGCTTTATATTTGCTAGAAGTAGAACATGGTTTTCTTAAAACCATAACTGTTTTTGAATGCTACGTTTTCACAACTCAATTTTTAAATGACAAGTTTTCATAAATCATCTGTTCTAAAGCTTTTACAACTGAAAAGAGTATTTAAAAAGTAATTAAGGTTTTAAAATCTAAAGAAGGGTTTTCAAACACTTCAATATGACGCACCAGATTCGGCCATAACGTCCGAGTCGAGTTTGGGGTGTTACACTTGAACTTCTGCAACTATTATAATTCAGTCCAGGTAAGTTAGTTCGGTTTGTAATTTAATATATTTATGCATTTTAAGATTGTATGACATGAAATAGTGGATATTTATTATTCTATTGATGATGTAAAGTTGTTTGGGAAATTGTTTTTGAATTTTGATACTTGGGTTAGATGAACACGATATGGAGTACAATGAATGGCAATGTGTTATGCATGGATTGGAGTGGAGATTGATGTGGTGTGCTATATATATTTATCCCGAGTATTCCAAGGTTCAGTATTTGTTGTGAACCCTCATGTTATACTATCCTGTTTTGGCGTGTTATGGGGCGGATGTATAGCCTACGGGCTAGGCACTTAGTGCCAAGGCGTGTTATCAGTTGTATTAGGTCTCATGAGCATTTTGCGTGTTATGGGTTGGATTAGCTCTCATGAGCGTTTGGCATGTTTTGTTTGGACTATTTGCGTACTCGTATATATAAGTCATTCATCAGATCGTAATTATTATACTATAACTTGCTTAATGACTTTGAATGGCATGACATGTACTTTATATCCTGATTGACTTTATTGTAGACATATATGTTTTCCCGGAGATTATTGTTTGAGCTTTGAATTGAATTATGCAAATCACTGGTATGTAATTGTGGATGACAAGAAACGTGTGTTGTTGGATCATTTTTTATTAATTTTTATATTTACTTCGGTAAGTTTTATTATTTTTTCACATCGAACTTACTAACCTTCAATAGGCTTACTTGTGTTAATTTCTAATTCTTGTAGATACTTTTAAAGTTGGACGATCGGATCAGCACTCGAGTCACACTATCCATCCGTTTTTGGCATTTTTTGATTTTTTTTGGTATTATATGGCATGTAGTAGGCTTGTTTTGTCATTACTTTTGTTTAGTATGTAAATATATAAAGAGTGAGCCTAAGTGCAAGTTGTTAATATGAGATTACTACAATGATCTTGATGTTTATTTGGTAAATGTTAGTTAATGACTTGTATGAATTATGAATGGTGAAAGATGTTTTTTATATAAACTTGTGGTATATGTATGACTAATAGATTATATGGAATTGTTGTGAATTGAGGTGCCTATGATGGACATAATGGTCAGAATTTAAGTTGTGGAATTGGCATGCTTGGTGATGACTTTGATTGTTGTATAAGTGTGTATAGTTGTGGTACCAATGAAGGTACATTGGTGAGACACTTAAGATGGTTGATTAGTATGATTTGAGCTTGTTTAATGGCATTTTGAATAGGTCTAATGGCTGGTAAATGGATTGCTTAGCATCCAAGAAATCTTGAAATGGTAAACTTGATGTTGAAGGTTCATTTAGGTGCACACGGCTTGGACACAGGCTGCCACACGACACATGGCCTACGACATGGCCGTGTGTATTAAGTCGGTGTGTTACACGGCTTGCAACATGCCATGTGTCACAAGTCAGAGAGTTACATGATCTAGCACACGACCTGTGACACGATCGTATGACCTAATTCAATGAGTTACACTGGTAAGGACACGGCAGTGTGTGCCAACTTCAAAAGTTACATGGCATGGGCATTCCACACGGCCTAATGCATTCCACACGACCGTGTGTCCCCTGTTTTGAATTTTTTCATATTTTTCTAAAATATCCTGATTTGTTTCAAATTAGTCCTTGAGGGTTTTAAATTGATTCTTTAGTCCCTAAGCTCGATTTATGCCTCGTAATGTAATTATTTTGTAATTAAATTACTTTATTGTATTTAAGAATTATATTGAATATCATGAGTTTACTTGTTTATTTCTGTTAACTTATTGTAGCATTCCCGTAACCTATTCCGGTGACGGTTACAAGTTAGGGGTGTTACAGAGGGGTCTTCCCAGTACAAGCATCTTGGCAACAGAAAAAGAGGATAGCCTATGAATTGAAAAATTACATTTGGGAGGAACCATACATGTTTTGATAATGCCCAATCAATTAGTCTGGTGATGTGTAGCAGAGGAAGAGGTACATGATATTTTACAAGGTTGTCACATATGTCTTTCTGAAGGGCATTTTGGTGGAAAATGACAGCCCAGAAAGTACTACAATCAGGGTTTATTGGCCAACCATGAATGCAGACGCTTATGCATTTTTACAATGATATGATAGTGTATAAATTAGAAACATATCAAAAGGGACGAAATGCTGCATAGGAAATAG
>NC_053426.1:43055668-43107820 GCF_007990345.1 Gossypium hirsutum | reverse complement strand
ACCTACGAGTAATAAGATGTTGTGCTAGTCCGATTTATAATAGTGGGTAGTACTGAGGTGCTGTCACTTCGATTGTACAACAGAGAGTCCGATACTATTTAGTGATCGTGGTGGTTAAAGGCTGGTATTGGCTTGCTTGGAAGTGAATCACGCTATCCGAAGTATCGGGATTGATCCGAAGTGTTCAACGGGAAGACTCTCTATGTATTGCTTTGTGATTGTGATGAATAAGTGCAGGAACTTGTTATGTGAATGATGTGTACATTAAGTGACGGGATGTGGTAAGGTTAAAACAATTAAGGTATCATGAGGATGATTTTATGGTGACCTTGTGATCAGGGGCTATACTGTGATGTATGAAATGTGGTGAAAATGATTTGTATATGTATTTTAAAATGAGGTTAATACAAAGAAAGTGTGAAAGAGTGAATTAGAATAAAACTGTTTTGGACAGTAGCATGAGTGATTGAAAAATCACCAAAAATATTAGAAATTGAATAAGAGACTGAATAAGATATAAAATTAAAGCTTAATGAGTCTATTTTCATATAAAAAAACAGATCAAAAAAGGAGTTCTATATTTTTGAGATATTTATGTTTTGTGGACTGGTTCAGAATGGATTACGTATCCCCTGTTCTGACTTTGGAAAATCACAAAATTTGGATAACATAATTAGAGCTTAAACTTATATTTTTAACCTAATGAGTCTATTTTCAAATAAATAACATGAACATTATCCAAGTTCGTACTGTGAGATAATTAAGTTTTAGTGAAGAGATGTCAGAACTGTTAGAAAGTGAAATAGGGGAAATTTTAATGAATAAAATGTACTAATTGGCTAAACCAAAAATTATTAAAATTTATGGTGGAAATATATGTGAGTCTAGTTTTAGAGGAAATTTACGGATCTTAATTTGGAGCTTTGTAGCTCGATTATAAATAAGTAAGTGACTATGACTCATGTGGATAGTTTGATGTGAGCATTTATTAGTAATTGTGAAATCGTACTTACAAGAATGCTATATACATTAAGGATGTGGAATGGAGAGGAGGAGGAGGAAAATAAATATATGTGGAATCATGGAAATTATGGTACATGAAATATTGATATAATGAAATAAATGATATGTGTTTATAAGAAAACAGAAAGAGAATGATATGTATCATGACATGTATATATATATGACTAGTCTCAATGTAATGCTTGTTGGTATAGAGTTGAATTGAAATGTTTCAGGAAATATGTTATTTTGCGTATCTGAATTGTGGTATTTTATAAAGATATGATCTAGTTTTAAATATGAATGCTTGGTGATTAAGTTGAAGATATTTGTAAGATGATAATCTTGGTATAAATGTATAAGTGGTACTATAATAAACAAGGTAAAATGAGTATGAGAGACACATGTATGATGACATACAAATGCTATGTTTGTGGTTTAATTGAGAATATTTAATCATTAATGAATACCGTGTTATATGCTTTTGATTTGTATAAGTGTGTAAGAGATTAAGGTTGACCAAAGCTTGGAAAATAGCTTAGGTATATTCCACACAGGCAGAGACACGACCATGTGTCTCAGCCATGTATGGAACACGACTTTGGGACACGGGTGTTGGAGCCTTAAAGCATGAAATTTCCAAGATTTTCGTAATTTCTGGTTTAGTCCTGAACCCTTTCTAAAGTATGTTTTGGGCTTCGTAGACTCAAATAAGGGACTATGTGTAAGTGAATGAATGTTTTGAAATATGAATGAAATTTTATGGCCCGTATTTTAGTTTAATGTTTGTATGTTTGTCCGTAATGCCTTGTACCTTATCCCGGCCTTGGGTACGGGTAAGGGTGTACATTTAGTGCTATCAGAGTAGTTTAGTCGATTCTCGGACTAACATAGCAAGTGTGAGAGTTTAGTTATACATGTCACAAATATGTGATAGTGTGATGTCTCCCGACACTAATGAGGACCATTTTGTTTAAATGAAGTATTCTCCAACCGAGCTACATCTGACCATTTAATAGTAATATTAAAGTATTTGAATAAAGTGTAGCTCTGTTGTGTTAAACTCAGGAAGGTATGAATAAGAATTCGTGATATATGTATATGTGATAATATGTGAGATGAAAGTTTATATAGTGATATATTATTCATATTTGTTTGCCTACATATGCTGTTGCATGCTTGACTAAATAATTAGTAAATGTTATGACTAACGTTATTCAAAATTCATAGATGTATGAGTGAGTGCACTTGTTTGAAATGAGATAATGAAATTTATGTAAGACAGATATGAATAATAAATTGTTTGAATGGATAGTATGATTATAATAACATATGTGGATAATGAAAAAATGTGTCATATAGATATATGTCAGAATCGAGTTAGAGACTGTACGACCTCACCCCTTACCGATGAGTGTATATAATGAAATTCATGAGAATCATGTTGACTAAGTTCCTAAGTGTGGAATCAAAGAGTTCAGTGATAAAATAATTATAGATATGACCAGAGACTGAGAATGGTTGACAAGTGAAGGACAGAGTTAGAGAAATATCAAAGTTGACTGAGTTATCTTGGGATTCAAATTGATGATAGAGTGTTTCTGAAAGTATCATCTTGAAAAAAATTAGTTAGTAATGCTGGAAATTATGAGAAAGAGACTAAACTCACTCTGGTAAGATTTTCGAGGACGAAAATCTCTAAATGGGGGGAGAGTTGTAATAGCCCAAAATTGGCTAGTTGGAACAGAAGTTTGGGACCACAAAATTTGAGATAGAAATAATTATTTTATGATTATTTGAGGTCTATGATATGATTGCATGATTGTGTGAAATTTTCGTGAAGAAATTCTATGCATAAAGTGCTCAATTTGAAGTTAGGGACTAAATTGAATAAGTTGCAAACTTGCATTCTAGAAGTTTCTAGTATGAAATTGCTTTGAAATATTAATTAGGAGGTCTTAAATAGAAATTTGACCAATTTCTAAGTGATGGACAAAAATTGGACATAGATGGAATTTTGAAAGTTTAGTAAGGAAGGGCATTTTGGTCATTTGGTAATTAAAAGAAATAAAAAGGGAAATAAAGTCAAATTTGACTCATCTTTCTCATGGAGGCCAAAATTAGCATGGGGGAAGCCATGGATAGGGTTTTCAAGCTTTCCAGCTCAATAGTAAGTACGTTCTAACCCGTTTTTTCAAGTTCTTTACGTTTTGGAATCCCGGTAATTTGATTAAGCTTATTCTAGCAATAATTAAGCTAGGGTTCATATTTGGAAAAATACCCATAGGTGAAATGTGTTTATTTTGGTGTTTTATGATAGAATATGAGGTTTTAAATTATGTTAGACAACTTGTGCTACTCGGTTTGAGTGAAAACGAGTAAAAGGGCTTAATTGGTAAAAATACCTAATAGTCATAAGTATATGTTAGAGTGAGAATTTATGTTGCCATAGAAGGGAAAAGTGAACAGCATGTCATAAAACATGAGAATAAGGATGAAGTTTAAATCCCGAGCCTAGGGGTAAAAGTGTAAATATGCAAAAGTTTAGGTGCAAAATTGTAATTTTTCCAAAGTTTGAGTTAATGACTGTTTGAATAGTACATTAATTAAATAAGTAAAATATGATGTTTTAGATCCCGAAAAACGAGATTTGAACCTAGAATGAGAGAAAAATCAAAAATTGGGAAAGTTGGTAAAATGGCCGTTTTAGTATCGAGGTAAGTTCATATGTATAATATGCATTAATTTATTCATGTTTCAATGTAAAATTGATTTATTCATTATGATTTCCGAGGTGTTGAAAGTATGTAAGTTGGTATGATAATAATACAGCAATAATGCTGTAATTTATATTTGAAAGTTAAATTTAGTGAATTAATTGAATTATATTAAATTAAATGATTATGGTGCCAAGTTTATGAATTGATTTAAAAATATGTCTATGGTACATGAAGTGCATTGAATTATCATACATAAATGTGATTTCTATGATTATGGATATTATGGGAAATTGTAAGTTCATATGATTTTAATAAGGCAATGTGTAATTTAATGTTATTTCCTTGATATTAAATGAGATGTAAGTTTATATGTAAGTAATACATCAATATTCCTAGTATTATGATAATTTATAATAATAATGGAAATATGTTTGTGGATAATTACTTGATTGGTGAAATTGTTGGAAAAGAGAGAGAAATCCCAGTTGAACCTTTGGAAAGATTGGATGATACAGATAGTATGTAGCTAGGTCACATGTATGGTGCTGAGTGCACATCATGTGTACAAGAGAGCTACAAGACATTATGATGTAGCTAGGTCGCATGGGTGATACTATGTGTACACCATGTAGACAAGAGAGCTACGGGATATATGTAACTAGGTCGCATGCGTGGTTCCAAGTGAAGGACACCATCTAGACAAGAGAGCTACGAGATAAATTGGCTAGGTCACATGGGTGGTATTGAGTGTTCACCATGTGTACAAGAGAGCCGAACTATATGATAGGTGGAGCTATGTGCTGAAACCACCAAGTATCGAGGATTGATCCGAAGTGTTCAACGGGAGACTCTCTATGTATTGCTTTGTGAGTTTTGTGATGAATAAGTGCAGGAACTTGGTTATGTGAATGATGTGTACATTAAGTGACCGGGATGTGGTAAGGTTATAAACAAGTAAGTTATACATGAGGATGATTTTATGGTGACCTTGTGATCATGGGCCTATACTTGTGATGTATGAAATGTGATGAAAATGATTTGTGATATTTATGTTAAAATGAGGTTAATACAAAGAAAGTGTGAAAGAGTGAATTAGCAATAAAACTGTTTTGTATAGTAGCAGTGACGTGATTTTGAAAAATCACCAAAATATTATAAATTGAATCAGAGACTGAATGAGATATAAAATTAAAGCTTAATGAGTCTATTTTCATATAAAAGAAACAGAGCAAGAAAAGGAGTTCTATATTTTGAGATATTTATGTTTTTGTGAGACTAGTTTAGAATGATTACGTGATCCCCTGTTCTGACTTTTGAAAATCACAAAATTTTGGATAAAAATAATTAGAGGCTTAAAATTATATTTTTAAAATCCCTAATGAGTCTATTTTCAAGATAAATCAACAAGAACATTATCCGAGTTCTGTACTGTGAGATAATTAATTTTTAGTGAAGAGAGGTCAGAACTGTCAGAAAGTGAAATAGGGGAAATTTTAATGAATAAACTGTACTAATTGGCTAAACCAAAAATTATTAAAATTTATGGTGGAAAGATATGTGAGTATAGTTTTAGAGGAAATTTACGGATCTTAATTTGGAGCTCTGTAGCTCGAATTATAAATAAGTAAGTGACTATGACTTGTGTGGACAGTTTGATGTGAGCATTTATTAGTAAATTGCGAAATCGTACTTACAAGAATGCTATATACATTAAGGATGTGGAATGGAGAGGAGGAGGAGGAAATAAATATATGTGGAATACATGGAAACTATGGTATATGAAATATTGATATAATGAAATAAATGATATGTGTTTATAAGAAAACAGAAAGAGAATGATATGTATCATGACATGTATATATATATATGACTAGTCTCAATGTAACGCTTGTTGGGTATGGAGTTGAATTGAAATGTTTCAGGCAAACATTTTATTTTGCGTATCTGAATTGTGGTATTTTATAAAGATATGATCTAGTTTTAAATATCAATGCTTGGTGATTAAGCTGAAGATGTTTTGTAAGATGATAATCTTGGTATAAATGTATAAGTGGTACTATAATAAACAAGGTAAAATGAGTATGAGAGACACATGTATGATGACATACAAATGCTATGTTTGTGGTTTAATTGAGAATATTTAATCATTAAATGAATACCATGTTATATGCTTTTGATTTTGTATAAGTGTGTAAGAGATTAAGGTTGACCAAAGCTTGGAAAATAGCCTAGGTATATTCCACACAGGCAAAGACACGACCATGTGTCTCAGCCGTGTATGGAACAGGACTTTGGGACACGGGCGTGTGGAGCCTTAAAGCATGAAATTTCCAAGATTTTCGTAAGTTCTCGGTTCAGTCCCGAACCCTTTCTAAAGTATGTTTTGGGCTTCGTAGACTCAAATAAGGGACTATGTGTAAGTGAATGAACGTTTTGAAATATGAATGAAATTTTATAGCCCGTATTTTAGTTTAATGTTTGTATGTTTGTCCGGTAACGCCTCGTACCTTATCCCGGCTTGGGTACGGGTAAGGGGTGTTACAAAAGGTACCATGAAATCACAGTTCATCCTGATGACCAAGAGAAAACCACTTTCACATGTCCCTTTGGTATGTATGTGTAACAACCTATTTTTTGTGAAATCGGAATAGTGGTTTCGAGACCACAGATCTGAGCCAAAAATAAAATTTATTTTTATTTTATTACATGGTCCGTATTATGTTAGGAATGTCATGTGAAAATTCTAATAAGAAAATTTTATTGATTATGTGCTTAATTACGAGAAGGACCAAATCGCATAAAATGTGTTGAATTCTAGTAGCTAGAATGATTAAATAGCTATGTAATTCAAAACTTGAGGTCCCTTTATATTAGAACCATTAATAAAATTTCAGTAGATATTTTTGGATGATTCATCATGGAAAATTAGAAAAAGGCTAAGGACTAAATTGGAAATCAAAATTATTAAAGATGATAAATTAATTAAATAGAAATAAAAATCATTTATATTTTATTCCTCCCCAAAATATTCCATGGAAACCCTAGGAAAGAGAAAGCAAGCTTTCTTGGCCAAGTTGGGTAAGTTTTCTTTTCCCGTTTTTAGTAATTTTGATATTTTTGAAATCGAGATGCTTAATCTATCTATTTAGGGGATCAATTTGAAAATTTATCAAAGTATGGAAATTAGGTTATGGATGAATATGCTGAAAGTTTGAAATTTATGGTAGAAAATGAAAGATTGTTGATAGATAAACAACTCTTACTAAGTGATTTTTGATGAAATCATGATTTAGGGACTAAAATGTAAAGTTGTGAAAATTGAAGAAAAATTATGCATTTTATAGAAAATATGTGCTGTAAATTCTACACTGAAATTTCGGTTAGGCTTGGAACAGGGAGTAAATTGCATAAAATTCATTTTCCGAGCCTAGGGACGAAATGGGAATTTATGGAAAATTTAGGGGGAAAATGATAATTTTGCCTTGGATGTAAATTGAGTTCACTTGAAAATGAAATGTGATAAATTGGTGTAAAATTTACTCATATAGATCTGAATAGATCAAATTCAGAGCTAGAACGAGGAAAGAGGAAAATGTCAGATTAGTAGATTTTGTGTACACGAACAATGTCAAGGTAAGTTCGTGTAACTTAATCGAGCTTGTAAATATGTTTAATTGAATGTTGTGTTTTGTATGGAATGTGACTTATATTGATGTACATTATTTGTATGCTATAATGAAAAATTTAATACATGCTTGAAATGGCGAAAAAGGGTTAAGTCCCGATTGAATATTGGATTCCGATGATTATATGAGCTTTCCTGAAATGAATAAGGTCATGCATTTGTTGCGAATGAGATTTAGCTTGGACGAATAATCCTATTGACCCCATTACAGAAAGGATTTAGCTCGGACGAGTAATCCTGATATAAGTCCTCTCGAGCATATGTTATGGATTGGATTTAGCCCGGATGGGTAATCCAGATCAAGCTCCTTAGAGCATATGAGATAAAAAGGATTTAGCCTGGATTGGTAATCCTGTTGTATACATGTGTGGCTCGAGAGTGTACTTTCTGAAGTAGTACCTTATGGGTACCATTGAATATGAATTGACGGATCCCGATTCGTACACCTTGAGTGTACTGCTTGTGTATCCATCGATATTTCAAATAAATTCAACGGGTGACAATCCAGACATGAGAAGATATGAATAATAAAATGAGTTATTACTTGTACCCTTCTGAAATACAAGAAAATGATGATACATGACAAGTGATATATGAAAGTATGAGATGGTAATATTTGTACATGGAAATTAATTGATGAGAATATTCATCCTTGATTATATACTTGTACCTTGGGTGTATATAATGCCCTGAATTTGGGCTTAGAAGTATTGGGCCTTGAGTATGGGTCCGTAAGGAGGTTGTATATAAGTATTTAATTGTGCAAGGAAATGACACAATTAAATGTCAGCTTTGGTGGTTAATGGCCCTGAGAAGTGTTGGAGATATCTTGGGTTCAAACCTGAGCTTTAGCAAAAATTTTGGTTTTAAGTGAATAAACCCTGGGTGCTTGGATGAAGGCCTTTTAAATTATTGTGTTAAATAAATGTCCTATGGAAGCATGTGGTCTAGTGGTTATGGCATCACTAGGGTTGCAAGAGAGCTAGGGTTCAAGTCTTGGCTCTTGCAATTTACTTTGGTTTTTCTTTTAAAGGAACTTGGACTTTAGCCTATAGACCTTATAATTAATTGAGGCTAAAATGGTGACATAAAGAGCCTTGTGGTGTAGTGGCAAGGTGGCGTGTTGTGTAACTGTAAGGTCTAAGGTTCAATTCTTGGGATACGCAATGGAGTATTTATTTTGCTATTTGAGCTGTGTAGGAGGTGGAGTTGGACTGGAAGTCTGTGGTTGAAGTGGTCATATAAAAATAAGGAATTTCCCTAATGGTTGAAAGTAATCCCACATCGGGAAGCTAACATGAGAATTGGCGAGAAGCTGGCTTTAAATAGAGCGAACAAGATGAGTTGGTGATCACTGGTTTTAGGAGGGATTATTTCATACCTGCTTAACCAAGGTTGGTGATCGTGGATTTCGACACATTCTCATAAACAGGTGTGTATTCACACCTTTCTTTGTTGGAAGTCGGCAAAAGCTAAAAAGCTGAAACTTTGGCATTTGAGGCCTCACAAGCGTACGATCGCTCGTGGGGTAAATCGAGCCCACAAAAAATGGGCGTACGTCGAGGAAGGCCACCATGAGCCATCTCATGGGCATGGGCCGTATGGGCTCGTGGGCCCACGTGGGTAGACTTTACTGTTAAATGAGACGTAGATAGACTTGTCATATCACGCACACGACTAAGGTAGTTTTGGGCTCGTGGCCTCACACGGATTAAATCTGTAATTTGTGATAATTATTGGACTGGGCTATGTAGGTCACATAGCCGTATCTAAATATGGGCTAAATGGGCCACACGAGGGTGTGGGCCATCTTGGGCCCAGTAATGGGGCTTAGGCCCATTTGCACTTTTATGACTGTTTAGGTTACTTAAGTCGCTCAAGGCGACAGTGGACCTTCTGTTGGGTCGTTAAGACCCTGGTTTGTAAAATCACCGAAATACCCTTGTAGTGTAAAATGATCGTAATGCCCCTGTATGGTAGAATGACAATTATGTCCTTATGTTCCGTATGACTGATATGCCTATGATTTACATATATGATTGTACTGAGTATGACTTTGCATGCACGTAATATTTATGACATGACATATTGCATGGGGTTGGGTTATTATGGACGGAAGAAGTGTACGGCCTGTAGCCGTTCTGTACAAGGCTTTCAGCCTTTCTATGATACTTATGGCTTATAGCCGTTCTGTTAACTGGAAGCGTTGCTGCGATATTTATGGCCTTTAGCTATTCTGTCTACGGCGTTGAGCCGTTCTGTTGACTTAGTGCCGCAACCGGTGTTAAGCTTGGGGTGTTGGCTGGATGGGTCGATTTTATCCCCACATAGTGTGTTGGTTGGACTGGGCTGGGAATCTGTCTGCATATCTGCATCTAATACTGATTCTATATTGGTCTTAGGCCCACCTGATTCTTTTATTGGGCTAAGGCCCATCTGATACTGTTTCTGTGATGGGCTTAGGCCTAGACTATTTCTGCATACCGTATGTTTAACTATTTGTTTTTTTAGGGATTACACACTGAGTTTTCGAAAACTCACCCTTTCTGCCTAACTGTGCAGGTAATACCCAGACTTAGACGATTTGGATCCGCGAGGGACTCGGAGGTGGCCACACGGTTACAGTGGATCTGTAACTTGACTTTATTTATTTTAAATTTCATATTGGGTTTCAGATTATGTAATAAGGCCATAGTGGGCTTAAGTTTTAAGTGGGCTTTTGATTTCTTATATTAAACTGCTAGTCTAGGAAAACTCGAGTTTTCAAAATATTCAGGGTTTTCAAAATGCTTCTGTGATTTAAGTTGAATTAATATTCCAGAGATAAATATTTTGGCAAATGTTTGTGACAAGATGATTTGCTAACCCCGTACAAAAGGTTTTAATTTTAGAAATAAACTTTTAACGGTAACTCGATTCTTGAACGACGCTTTGATACAACACATCAGATTCAGCGATAACGTCTAGGCTGGGTTTGGGGTGTTACATTTAATGGTATCAGAGTCAAGTTGCAAAACTCGACTGTGGAGTGGGTTTTTAAAATTTTGTATTTCATGAGGTTGTTTCCAAATATGTAAAGCGTTTTGAGGTATTTTTCTGAAAAGTGTGGCACACCGAGTCTCCGGCACCAAATCTGTAAGTTCTCTGACTCTGTTTACTATTGTAGACTGAAATGTTATACTGAGAAACTACTACAGATAGTAGCACTACACTGAAACTCCATAGATACAGTTAACTGAAAAACTGTAGTGAGCTTGCGAATGCGAAAATAAACCCTAAACTACTGTTTCTCACAAGACATCTGCTTAGTTACTGAAATTGTAACTAAATTGTATAAAATTTCTAAAAAAGATAATACGCATACGTAAATAAGCATTAGAAGGGGTGCAATAGGCCGCGACAGAGGCTGTGGAGGTGCTAGAGCTGGATCATCGGCATCGGGGCACATGCCAGACGTTGAGGCGAGGAAGGCACAGGCTTCACCGGTGGCTGAGACAGGGTCGTTTGATCAAGCGACTGGGGATGTCGCATTGTCCCACGCAATGTTGAGGACTCTAGAAAGGGTTGTGGGTACTGCTGGGTCGAATACAGTTACTGCAGGCCGTGGGTCAGTTACAGAATGACTCCGGTCAAATGGAGTAGAGATCTTTAGGAGAGTTTCTAGGGTGGCCCCGAGTGTGGTAGAATACTGGTTGGAGGCCACCGAAAGAATTATGGATGACCTCGACTATACATTGAAACAAAAGTTGAAGGGTGCTGTGTCCTTGCTGAGAGATGAAGCCTATCAGTGGTGGCTTACGGTAAAAGAGGGTACCTCGTTTGATCGATTGACCTGGGAGTTCTTCAAGTCCACGTTTCAAGAAAAATATGTGGGTGCCAACTATTTGGACGCTCGTAGAAAGGAATTTCTGAATTTGGTTCAAGGTGACGGATCCGTGGCATAGTACGAGGCAGAATTTTTGCAACTTAGTCGGTATGCCCGAGGAATAGTAGCAACAGAATACGAGCGCTATGTTCGGTTTGAATACAGCCTCAGAGATAGCCTCCGAGTGTTGATAGCTCCATAAAGGGAGCGGGACTTTGCCGTGTTAGTGGAGAAAGCTAAGATTGCTGAAGAGGTAAAGCGCGCCGAGCGTCAGAACTGGGAAAAGGAAAGGAGCAGGGATAAGAGGGATTTAGAACCCTCCAACTAGGATCAGAGGCTTAAAAAAATGCTAGAATGGAAGGGCCAGTTCAGGTTAGGGCCCCTGTTGCTGTTACTGGATTACAGCCTTATGCGGATTGTGGGAATTATCATCGGGGCGAGGGTTGAAAAAGAAATGGGACATGTTTCAGGTGCTGATCAATGGGGCACTGTAATATCCCGAATTAGGGCCTAATCGGAATAGGAGTTTTGAGACCACAAATCTGAGATAGAAATAATTATTTTGTAATTATTTTTAGGTCTATGATATGATTGCATGATTGTGTGAAAATTCATGAAGAAATTCTATGCATAAAGTGCTTAATTTGAAATTAAGGACTAAATTGAATAAGTTGCAAAACTTGCATTCTAGAAGCTTTTAGTATGAAATTGCTTTGGAATATTAATTAGGAGGTCTTAAATAGAAATTTAACCAATTTCTAAAATTTTGGACAAAAATGGGCTCGTACATGAAAAATTACAAAGAAAGGCATTAAGGGCATTTTTTCATTTGGTAAATATAGTCATTGAAAAGGGAAAAATAACACAAAAATGGACTTATCTTCTCCATAAGGGCTGTTGAATTTTGCTTGTCACCATAGCTAGGGTTTCAACTTTTTTAAGCCTTGACTGTAAGTGATTTCCATACCCGTTTTTAATGCTCTTTTCGATTTTAAAATCTAGAAAGCATGTTCTATCATTTTCTAGCAATATTTTGAGCTAGGATGCATGTATAAAAATTTACCCATGTGTGACATAATTTTATTTTGATGAATAATGAAGGAATATGATGGTTTGATGTGTGTTTAACAACTTTTACCTAGTAGTTTTATATGTGAAAACACCTAAAAAGGGACTTAATTGTAAAAAGGGTAAAATTGATGGTAAAAATATGATTTTTAGTGTGAAATATGGGCTGTTATGGACACTAGGAGATTCAGATATGCCTAGATGTCATGGGAAATGCATGTAACTCATTGTACAAACTTAAAGACTCAATTGTAAATAATTGAAAACTAGGGGTAAAATGGTAATTTTTATCTGAGCCTGTATTAGGGGCTGTTTGATGAATGTGTATATTGAATAAATTAATTTGGCATTTTAGATCAAGAGAAACAAGATTCGAGTAGTGATCGAGGGAAAAATAAAATTTACGAGGAATAGACTCGATTTCTAACATTTTGTACTGAGGTAAGTTCATGTCTAAATGTAGTAACATAATTGTCATTTTAAGTAATTTAATGTTATTTATATGATATGATGATTATTATCATGAAATATTATGCTTTGTGGATTATTATTTAGTAATATGCAAATTATGTGAGCTACTTGATAAATATGAAATGCTACCAAGTATCGGTTCCGGCATTCCGTGGAAGACGGCAAAGATGTGTGATTGAGGAAAATCCCGTTTGAACCTTGGGAATAGATTAGGATACAAGTGACATGTCACTAGGATATTTGAGTTCTGAGCTCGTTGAGTTGAATCCGAGTTCGTGAGATGTAACTAGGCATCCGAACTCGTTGAGCTGAGTCCAAGTTCACTTATGGATGCGAACGTCCAAGCTCGTTGAGTTTAGTCTGAGTTCGCTTATGGACGAGTTACATGATAGCTTGGCTACATAATTTCCGCAGACTATTGAGTTTGTCTAGCTGCGGGTATGGCACTTATGTGCATGCAATATGTGTATCCAAATTGTATTCTGATGTGTTCAACGAGTGAATCTTAAGTGAATAAGGAGAATACTTAAGATGAAGGTGACATGTTGGTAAGTGTGGTGAATGAGAAAATCGGACAGGTATCCGCTTAAACCCTCAGGTTGAGAACTTGGTATGATGAAATCGTGGTAAGATAGTAAATGCAAATGTAACATGAATGTCTTGGTGATATTTATACAAATGATGTTTTATGTTAGATTGCATGATTATGTTACTTGCTATTTACATGTGAACTTACTAAGAATTTATGCTTACTCCCTCCTTTCCGTTCTTTGTAGTTTTGACAAGTCAGCTCGAAAATCGGGAACGGTCGGAGGCTCGCTTACACTATCTGCGGACCATTTTGGTATAGTGGCTTGTATATTTTGAGTGTGGCATGTATAGCATTATAATCATTTGTGTATATAATCTTATGATATGGCTATTGAGTGGTAAGGAAATGCTTGGTAATGATTAGCCATTGGAACGGCTAATCAAAAATCATATTTGGTGTTATGTATGCTTATTGTGCTATCTAATCCATGGAAATTCATAAAAAGGTGAAATTTGCTATAAAATAGTATCATACATAAGTAATGACGTGAGTTTGAAAACTCACTAAAAATAGTAAAGACATAATTAGATGGTGAATGAAATATGAAATTGAAGCTTATTGAGTCTATTTCATATGGAAGAAACAAAAAATGTAAATGAGGTGTATTTTATGAGAAATTTGATTTTTAGTGGAACAGGGTCAGAGTGATTTCTGAATCCCCTGTTCTGACTTTAGAAATTCACTAAAAATTGTAAAAACATAATTAGAAGTCATACTTTATATTTATACATTCCTTATTGATATTCCTTTAAGAGAAACAAACGGTATAGTTATCTGAATTCTGTATAGAGAGAAAAGTGATTCGTAGTGAACAGAGGTCAGAGCAGTTGAACATTGAAATAGGGGAAATTTTAACTAATAAAATGTACTAATTGGCCTAACCAAAAATTCTGGAAAAAAATTAGTAAATAGATATGTGAGTTTAGTAAATGACACAATTAAATGTCTACTTTGGTGGTTAATAGCCCTGAGAAGTGTTGGAGAAATCTTGGGTTCAAACCTGGGCTTTAGCAAAAATTTTGGTTTTAAGTGAATAAACCCTGGGTGCTTGGATGAAGGCCTTTTAAATTATTGTGTTAAATAAATGTTGTAAGGAAGCATGTGGTCTAGTGGTTGTGGCGTCATTAGGGTTGCGAGGGAGCCGAGGTTCAAGTCTTGGCTCTTGCAATTTATTTTGGTTTTTCTTTTAAAGGAACCTAGACTTTTGCCTATAGACTTTATAATTAATTGAGGCTAAAATGGTAACACAAAGAGCCTTGTGGTGTAGTGGCAAGGTGGCGTGTTGTGTAACTGTAAGGTCTAAGGTTCAAGCCTTGGGATGCGCAATAGAGTACTTATTTTTCTGTTTGAGCTGTGTAGGAGGTCGAGTTGGACTGGAACTCTATGGTTGAAGTGGTCATATAAAAAAAGAATTTTCCTAATGGTTGAAAGTAATCCCATGTCAGGAAGCTAACATGAAAATTGGCGAGAAGCTGGCTTTAAATAGAGCGAACAAGATGAGTTGGTGATCACTAGTTTTAGGAGGGATTATTTCATACCTGCTTAACCAAGGTTGGTGATCATGGACTTCGATGCATTCTCATAAACAGGTGTGTATTCACGCCCTTCTTTGTTGGAAGTCGACAAAATTCGAAAAGCTGAAACTTCGGCATTTGAGGCCTTATGAGCGTGCGATCGCTTGTGGGTAAACTGAGCCCACGAAACGTGGGCGTACATCGAGGAAAGCCACCATGAACGATCTCATGGGCCTGGTCCGTATGGGCTCGTGGGCCCGCATGGTAAACTTCACTGTTAAGTGGGACGTAGATAGACTTTTCATGTCGCACACATGACTTAGGTAGTTCTGGGCCACGTTGGGCCTAGATGGGCCGTGTAGGCCCAATGGGATTGGGGGCCCACACGGATTAAATCTGTAATTTGTGATAATTATTGAACTAGGCTATGTAGGTCAAATAGCAGTATCTAAATTTGGGATAAATGGGCCACACGAGGGTGTGGGCCCCCTTGGGCCGAGTAATGGACCTTAGGCCCATTTGCATCGTTATGACTGTTTAGGTTACTTAAGTCGCTCGAGGTGATGGTGGACCTTCTGTTGGGTCGTTAAGACATTAGTTTGTAAAATCACCAAAATACCCTTGTAGTGTAAAATGACCGTAATACCCTTGTATGGTAGAATGACGATTATGCCCTTATGTTTCGTATGACTGATGTGCGTATGATTTACATATATGATTGTACTGAGTATGACTTTGCATGAACGTAATATTTATGACATGACATATTGCATGGGGTTGGGTTATTATGGATGGAGGAAGTGTACAGCCTGTAGCCGTTTTGTACAAGGCTTTCAGCCTTTCTGTGATACTTATGGCTTATAGCCGTTCTGTTACCTGGAAGCGTTGCTGCGATATTTCGACCTTTAGCTATTCTGTCTACGGCGTTAAGCCGTTCTGTTGACTTAGTGCCGCAACCGGTACTAAGCTTGGTGTGTTGGCTGGGTGGGTCGATTTAATCCCCACATAGTTTGTTGGTCGGTACGGGTGGTGTGTTGGTTGGACTGGGCTGGGAATCGGTCTTTATATTTGCATCTGATACTGATTTTGTATTGGGCTTAGGCCCACGTGATTCTGTTATTGGGCTAAGGCCCACCAGATACTGTTTCTATGATGGGCTCAGGCCCAAATTGTTTCTGCATACCGTATATCTGACTGTTTGTTTTTTAGGGATTACACACTGAGTTTTCGCAAGCTCACCCTTTCTGCCTAACTGTGCAGGTAATACCCAGACTTAGACGATTTGGAGCCGCAAGGGACTCAGAGGTGGCCACATGATTGCAGTGGATCTGCAACTTGACTTTATTTATTTTAAATTTCATATTGGGTTTTGGATTATGTAATAAGGCCATAGTGGGTTTAAATTTTAAGTGGGCTTTTGATTTCTTCTATTAAACTGCTAGTCTAGGAAAACTCGAGTTTTCAAAATATTCACGGTTTTCAAAATGCTTCCTCGATTTAAGTTGAATTAATATTCCAGAGATAAATATTTTGTCAAATGTTTGTGACGAGATGATTTGCTAACCTCGTTCAAAAGGTTTTAATTTTAGAAATAAAATTTTAACGGCAACTCAATTCTCGAACGACAGTTTGATGCAACACTCTAAATTCAGCCATAACGTCTAGGTCGGGTTTGGGGTGTTACAGTGTATTACTACTCGTGTGACCTTGATATTTCGAATGATATGAGTAATGTTCTGACATGAAATAATCTAAACTCGAGATGAACTATTATGAAATTATACTTGTAATATAAAGAGATGATTTATACATGTTAAAGGAATACATGTTGTGGAAAGCATATGTGCATGGAAACTTGATTGTTGTTGAGCCCATATATGTTTTGATGTTATTATGGAATATATGACTAACAAGGGCAATGAGAATGTGTGTAGGGCTTGAGGTCAAATTGATTGAATATGCCGTACATAGTTACCTCAAAATAGAATGAATGGTAAGTTAAGTACCATGTTATACGAACTTACTAAGCATTTTATGCTTAGTTTTATTTCCCTATTTTAGAGTAAATTGAAAGCTCGTTGGATTAGAAGCTTGGCGGAGATCACTCAGACTATCCATCGGCCCATGTTAGTACAATATGGTAAAGCAATTATGGTTACAATGGCATGTATAGGTTAAATTGGCCATATTGGCATGTAAATGTAAGTGATTATTGTAATCTAGCCATTGGAATGGCTAGTGATGATTATGTTTGGTATACGAATATATGTATTAAGTTTATTTTATGGAGATAACATAAGTGTTTATTATTAATTGATTGAGAAAGGTTAAAATGAGCATGCTTATAAAAGGTAAGATTAAAAGCATGAATGCATGTAATGATATATCATATTAGATGTTATAAATTGTTTGATTTCAATGCTTGGATTGGTTGGTGTTTGGATGTAAGTTTGGTGCAAGAACTTAGTAAAAATTTTGGGTGAGAAATGAAGCTAGAAATGGCTTTATTTTGTCCACACGAGTGTGTGTCTAGGCCATGTGTCACACACGGCCTGGTACATGGGCATGTGCTTAGGCCTTGTGCCCCTCCATCTTAAATTCAAGAAAACAGAATGCTCAAAATTGAGCACAAGGGCAGAGACACGGGCGTGTGCCTCAGCTGTGTGTGCTACACGACCTGGAACATAGGTTTGTGTCTTGGCTGGGTGAAACCTGTATCTAATTTTGAAAGAATTTAATTAACCACACGACCTAGCACACAGGCTTGTGGCATGGCTGTGTGTATAAGTTAGAGAGTTAAATGGTGTTTAACATGGCCTGTAGCACGGACTTGTCCCTTGGCCCACACGGGCATGTGAGCCCTACACCTGGGAAAAATTTTGAAATTTCGCAAAAAATTCTTAGAGTTTTTGATTAAGTTCTGACTCGATTCTAATACACATTTTGGACAATGAGGGTCCATTTAAGGGATGTTATGAATAAATCTCGAGGAATGAATAGTAACTATTTGAATTATCTGGAAATGTTCTAAAAGTTTTGGTAATGCTCTGTAACCCTATTCCGGTGACGGATATGGGTTAGGGGTGTTACAGTATGCCCTTAAAAGAATGCCTTTTGGCCTATGTAATGCTCTAGCAACCTTTATCAGATGCTTGACTACTATCTTCACCTATATGTTAGAAGACGGATTGGATGAATTCATGGACGACTTTTCGGTATATGGAAACTCTTTTAAAGAGTGTTTGGGTAGCCTTGAGAAAGTGTTAAAAAGATGTAAGGAGACTAATATAGTTCTTAACTTGGAAAAATGTCATTTCATGGTGAAAGAAGGATTGGTCTTAGGGCATCAGATCTCGAGAAAAGGTATGGTAGTAGATAAAGCCAAAATAGAAGTTATAAAGCATCTTCCAAATTCAAAAAATGTTAAAGGCGTTCAAAAAAATTTTAGGCCATGCAGGATTTAACTAGAGGTTTATAAAATATTTCGCTCATATTTCTAAATCTCTAAATCAACTCCACCAGAAAGAGACACCTTTCTTATTTGACCAGAGCTACATCAAAGCCTTTGAGGTATTAAAAGAAAAACTCATATATGCTGCTATAATCATCACCCCGAATTGATTGAAACCTTTTATTGTTATGTGTGATGCTAGTGACTATGTAGTAGGTGTACTTTGGGTTTAGATGTAACTTTGGGGAGATGACTATAGTCATTTGAGTCGTGTTAAAATTTAGTTAAGAAATTTAATGTTTAGATGGCTAATTAAAGAAAAAGGACTAAATTATAAAATGTGCAAAACTTAGTAATTATGGAATTTAGATTACTTAATAGCTTAACTATTAAATGTGGGAAGGCTAATTCAGCAATTAAACCTTGTTAAAGGTTAGTGGACGACATAAAAGAACAAAATTATTTAATTAAAGCATTTGGATGGTAATTTTGTAATTAAATCAAAATTAAAATAAAACAAATTGAAAGAATTAGACATTTCTTCTTCATTTTCTTCAAATCTTTACTGAAATCACCATTGAATACCTATGAAGCTTCAGTCAACTCCTTGGCTTTGCATGGTATGAAAATTGACCCGTTTTCTTGTAATTTTTATATTTTTGATATCATTGCAACTAAGTCTAGCTAGCTCGTACTTTCGTTTTTGAATATGTTTAAAATTTTGGAAGTTGTCATTGATGAATCTTGGTTTTTTTTTATGATAATTATGTGTTTGAACTTTTGATTATGGTATTGGGATGTTTCATGAAGTAATTTTTATTAATTTTTATTTAAGGATTAAATTGTTAAAATGAAAAAAATTCAAGGTTTAATGGTGAATTAGAGGTATAATTGGGACTGTTTAAGGGCCTATATTTATCGACTATAAATTTTGACTTGAGAAAATGGTTAATCTGATGATTTTCGGGTTAGAGGACTAAATTGAAAAAGTTGTAAAAGTTAGGAGCAATTGTATAATTTTTTAAAATAAAAGGGTATAAAATGTAGAATAAATTGCAATATGAAATGTAAGCTAATAATTTGGAAATTTTACGTTTTAGATCAAGACCCTGGTGATTTACGTGGAAAAGGGAAAATTGTAGAATAGTCCCTGATGTGATAGTAGGTCTTGGTTAAGGTTTGAGTTCGAACTTAGGGGTGAAGGAAATTATGGTTTAATTATTAAAAGAACCATGTTGGCAAGTAAGTTGGACACAAGAAAGCCTTGTGGTGGAGTGGCAAGTGGCGTCACATGCAAGGCAAGGAGGTAAGGGGTTCGATTCCCTCCTTGCCCAAAGGAAGGATTTATTTTTGCTTAAGGAATAGACAGTGGTGGTGTTGAATGTGAACTCTGTAGGGAGTGTTAAGAGGAGAAATTTGAAGAGGGGATTAAGGGGTTATTAGGGAGAAAAATTAGAAGATGAGGAGTGTAAAGAGGTGGAGCTGATTGGGGATTAGGGGATAGGAAATTCAGCTAGAGGCTATATATAAATGTCGAATGTGAGGTTGCCAGGCTAATGCTGAATTCTCCCTCACCTTGCTGCCAGAAAACACATTTTTCTCCAAAGATCTAAAAGTTGAAAATTCCTTGTTCTTCCTTCTTTTTCTTTGTGCCGATTCTCTATTCTTTCCCACTCAAAGTTTTCTTTTTGATTCACCTCTAGTTTTAACGATAAAGGTTAATGCAGATTTGGGTAGCACTCGTGATTAGTGATCAAGGAAAAGCTATTAAGACTTGGCGTTTCAGGTAAGGTTCAGGTGAGACTTTGACTTTTGGTAAAGTATTCGATAAGTATATGTGACTAATCATTGAGTGATATAGAGTGTAGGTTCATGGTAAGGGGGATCGCAACACACTTTATTACCAGGAGTGTACATACACTGCACACACACAGTAGATTAGCAAAAGCCGAAATGCCAAAAAGCCAAAAGTTTGGCTACAATAGTCTTGTGAGTGCGTGAACACTCGTAAGGGGGAAACCGATAGGTTATCTGAGGCTCCATGGGCGATTCCATGAACTTGGGCCGTGTTTTGGCCAACAGAGCCAGAATGGGCTAAGTGGACCCGATGGGCTGTTGGGCCCATAATAGGCAAAATTGGCAACTTGATGTTAGTGATGGAAATTATATGAAACCACGTATACGAATGTGATTTGGGCCTAATCAGCCGTATGAATATGATTTGGGCCTAATGGGCCATTGAATGAGATTGGGCTAGTAGGCCATATGCATGTATGTAGACTTGTTGGGCTCTGTAAGGGGTTTTGGGCCTAGTATCTGATAACTGTTTAATTGACATAAAACTTAATTAATTAATTACGATCATGGACGAGTCATAAGGTTATGGTGTGGTAATGGGTATATGCATGTCTAGGATTGGATCTAGGGAGAGCTTGGTACTAAGCGGTCTTAATGATTCACCTCCTCTTCTCTGGAATCCTACCTAGTGCATAGTATCTGTTCACCTTAGCCAACGAGGACTTGTTAACGGGCCAAGGTAAGTAATAAACCTAATAAAAAGAAATTACTAAAATGCCCCTGAGAGTGAAAATGACCAAAATACCCCTATGTGTTGAGTGTAAAATTTATGGAGGTTACTTGTAGATCTGCTGCATGCATACGATATTCTATTTAGGTTGCATATGGATTGGGAATTATAGAACGGAGGAAGTATATGAGGATAGTATGGTTGTTTGACAACCGTGGATCCACCGACGGCTTTTAAGCCCAATATGTGATTGGCAGCTTGCTGCAATAAAGGTAGTTCCACAGCCGGGCTACCATTGATGTGTATCGGTTGGGTGGGTTGATATTTATATCACTACATGATGTGTATCGGGGGATGGAGTTGATGTGTACCGGTTGGATTATTGGGGTGGGTTCCACTGCATTGCATTGCATGTATGATTTTATGGATTGATGAATGCTTATTGCTTGTCGAGGGTCATAGACACTGAGTTTTCGAAAACTCACCCCCTATTTTATTTTTCTCAGGTGATCCTCAGTAGGTGGTTCAATGGTTGGAGGGACTCCAAGGTGGCCAGCTAGCAAGATGACTTGGACTTCTTTTCTTAAGCTTATAATTTCTAGTATTTAAAGTTATTTCAGTTCGGAATGTAATAAGGCCTTTCCTCTGGTTATTATTCAAATTAGGATTATATTTATTATTCTGCTTTATATTTGCTAGAAGCAGAACATGGTTTTTGTAAAACCATAACTATTTTTGAATGCTACGTTTCAGCAACTCAATTTTTAAATGACAAGTTTTCATAAATCATCTATTCTAAAGCTTTTACAACTGAAAAGAGTTTTTACAAAGTAATTAAGGTTTTCAAATTTAAAGAAGGGTTTTCAATGAAAATAAGGTTTTCGCTAGAACACTTCAATGTGACGCGCCAAATTTGACCATAACGTCTGGGTCAAGTTTGGGGTGTTACATTTAGTGGTATCAGAGCCCAGGATGCAAAACTCGGGCTATGAAGTGACCCTTATTATTTGGGTTTTCTTTTTTTAATAAAAAATTGATCATAATGTTCTGGAAAGAAAAGCTTGCTCTGCGGCATATCGATTCTTCGACGTCGAACCAAGTAAGTTCTTTTATTCTTAAGCCTGATTAATTTGATATACAGTAGATAGTTAGTGAGCTACTTTAGATGATTATACTAAGGTTTTTAGACTGAAACTGAAGCCCGTAGGATCTTGAACTTGTAGAGGATTTACGAAAATAACCTTTTTTAATACATTCATAAAACATCAATTTAATTATTGAATCTAACTAAAACTTCATAAAATTTCTAATCCAGACAATACGTGAATCATCGATGATTGCTAGAAGAGGTGCAAGAGGCCGTGGCTGAGGCTGCGGAAGCGTTAGTACTGGATCGTCGACATCGGGCCATATGCCCAATGTTGGAGTAGAAAAGGCTTCAGCCTCACTCGTGGCTAAGACTGGACTGTATGATTGGGCCGTAGGGGAAGATGCATTGTCGCAGGCAATGCTGAGGATTTTGGAAAGGGTCACAGGTGTGACAGCCCTAAAGTGACCCTAGTAGGGAAGTGGTTTCGGGGCCACAAAACCGAGTCATAAAAATAATTAGCTGTCATATTTGATGCTTATTATATGTATATATGCATGTGTGAAAATTTCATGTTTGAATTTTGTCAATTGTAAGTGAATTTTATCAAATAGGACTTATGTGAGAAAATTTAGAAATGTGCTAGGCAAATGTGAAATGGCCTATTAATGCATGTTGTGAAAATGATGGGTTTGCATGTCAATTTACCCAAATTTAAGCTTAGTGGCCAGCCATGCTATGAGTGGAAACATGTCACAAACATGTTATGTTAGTGATGTATGTTAGGAAAAATAAAATAAGGAGTATGGGTAATAAAGAAATGGAAAAAAAAAAGAAAGAATGTGTGTGATTGTCTCCCCCCCATTGCCGTGAGTGGAAGAAAAGAAAACAAAAAAAAAAGAGTTCATCCTTTGGTTCATCCTTGGCTGAAAATTCTAAGGAAGAAGGAAGGAGTTCTTGCTTCATGTTTGGTTTGGAAGAGGATTAGGAGGAGGTTCGGCCATACTTGTATCTAGATTAAGGTATGTTGATGTTGTGCCATGAGATTCATGCATGTTTTTAGTTGCTAGCTTGAGTTCTAATTAGCCATGGTTCAAATCTTTGCTATGTCATGGGGATGATATTCGGCCAAGGTGGATTTTGTGTTAATTTCATTGCATGCTAAATGTGAAGCTTGTTAATGATACATGTGATGGTGGATTGATTAACTCTTGGATTTTCTTTTTAGCATTTTTGAGTGAGACATTAAGTTCTTTGTTTAACCATGATCAAAATTGAAATGGTAAGGTGTTGTGATGTATTCGGCCATGGTATATCCATAAGTATGACTTATGCTTATTGCATGGTAGGTAAGATTTGTGTTTTGGATTTATGTTTATGTTTGGTTATAATCAACCTTGTGATTTGGCTCTTACACACATATATATATGTTTGCACATGATGTATTGGCATGACATATATAATATCTCAAGGTATATATTTTCATATGATGGTGTTTCGGTTATGGAGTAAATGATGGATGCGTATTGAGTTATAATATGTAATGCATTAGTTAGTAAAATGTATGCCATTTGTGTGTGGTATTAAGTATATAATTGGCCTCAACATAAACATGCATATCCGGCCACATGAATGAGTACATAGGTTGATGTGTTTGTTCGGCCATAGGTAAGCATATTGAAGGATTTATCTTGACTTAGAAAATTCGGCTAAGGAGAATACTAACTAATGTGTTGAGTTTGATTCATGATTCCGTACATATGTGACTTTGATGTCTAATGAATTATATATGGGCTAAGTACCTTGAGTTCCTCTTTTCGATGCTCAAATGAATAAATCAATTTATTTGTTAAATTAAGCTCAAGAGCAAAGGGGAACTAAATCCGATAAAGGGAAGGAAAAAGTGGTCGAATAGCCATCGAAATCGTTCGACAACATCCGAGGTAAGTTTTCGAGTAATGGAACTTAGATTATGATTTGATTAGATCATATTTTAAGCGAATCAAAATCATGCTCTTTGTATGTGGCTATTGAGCCGAAATTGCAAGTGTGATAAGTGTCTTGTGTTTGAGCTTTGGTAATGAAAATGAAATACGGATGTGTCATGATTTATTGATAAATGCGCATGGTTATTCGAATGATGTCCGGGCTAAGTCCCGAAGGCTTTGAGCTAAGTGACTATATCCGGACTAAGATCCAAAGGCATTTGTGCGAGTTACTAATTCCGGGCTAAGCCCGAAGGCATTGGTGCGAGTTACTAAATCCGGGTTAAGTCCCGAAGGCATTTGTGCGAGTTACTATAACCGGGCTATGTCCCGAAGGCCTTTGAACGAGTAGCTATATCCGGTTAAATTCCGAAGGTACGTGATTCGGGAATGAGCGATCTTGCTGTAAAAATTTCAGTTAATACGCTTGTAAAATCCCAACAATGAGGTATGTTTCGTGTGTGCATTGGAATAGTTGATTCCCTTCGAATAATATTCGCTCAGTAAATTTATGAGTTTCCGGCCTTGGCTAAGTTGATCTTTTGTGTGTGAATATAAGGGTTGGTAATGTGAAGTAATTATGATATTGAGAATTTGTGCATATGAAATTATCCGTTTAGTTATATGAATGCTATACTTCAGTTGTGCTTAAATTCTTTGCTCAAACTTACTAAGCACTAAATGCTTACTCCGTTTCTTTGATTCTCTGTTTTATAGATTTTGGTTCGTCAGCTATCGGACTCGGGAATTTTGAAGTCGAAGTCGCCCACACTATCAAAGCCCCTTTTGGTACACTTTTGGTTGAACTTTGAAATGGCATGTATAGGACTACCCTTTTTGTTGTGGGTCATGGACCCTTTGGATTTGTATAATTTTGGATAGCTATGCGAAAATGGCTTATATATGTTTGAGCATAATGTTATAATCATTTGGTATGGATATGGTTATTGAGAGGTGTGGATATGCTTAACAAGGATTGGCCATGGGAATGGTTAATCACTATCATAATTTGTGCTATTTATGCTAAAAGGGCTAGTTGAATCATGGAAACTATGAAATAGGTAAAGTCTACCTTAAAGGCAGATACTGACAGCAGCAGTGATGTAGATTTGGAAAATCACTAAATATACTAGGAATGGAATTAAATAGTGAATAAATTATGTAAACGAACCTTGATGAATCTATTTTCATAGGAAAGTAATGAAATGATCATATGAACAGTATGTTAAGAGATATTCAGGTTTTCGTGAGACAGGGCCAGAACGGTTTCTGGATTCCCTGTTCCAACTTTGGAAATTCATTATAAATTAACCAGAGATAATTAGAAGTCAGACCATATATGCATAGATTCATTTTTGAGTCTAGTTTCTATTGAAACAAACGGCATCAGTATTGAATCCCTGTACAGGGAGATATCCAAGTCGTAATGCGAAACGGTCAGTGTAGTTGATCCCTGTAACATGGGAGACTTTGACTAATAAACTGTACTAATTGGCCCGACAAAAAATTCTAGAAAAAAATTTTTAGATGCATATATGAGTCTAGTTCCAGGGAAAAATAACAAAACTGATTTTCGAGATGTGAAACTCAAGATATGATTTTTAAGGTGACAGTGATGCAGTTAGCCAGCTTGCCTGGAAAATTTAAAATGGATTGTGCAAAGAAGTGATTTAAGTCTGCAAACCCCTCGTGTCCGACTCCGGCGACGGACTCGGGTACCGGGTGTTACAATTTTATTGGTATTAGAGCTACAGTTTAGTCGATTCTAGGACTATCGTAATGCGTTGGGTCTAGCTATACATGCCATTTTATGTGATTATTTGATAGTGTGGTGATTTCTGACATTTGCAAATATGTTTATTTATAGTAATGGATCCCGATCCCGACCGAGCGGTAGCTGATGATCTTGAGAGTGTAGCGCCTGCTCCCGCACAAGGGACAGCTCCGGCGGACTCTCATCCTATTGCTAGTAATTCGAATGATGAGGCTAGACAAGCTTTCTATAGCATGATGAATGATTGGTTCAACAAATACATTCAAACTAATACGGCTGTTCCACAACCTCCATTCCCGAAAAATACCACCCCGCACCTACAATGCCTCCGGTAACGGACCAAATAAGGTCAAATAAGCCCCCAGTTGACAGAATCCGAAAACACTGGGCTACTGAATTTAAAGCTACGGACAGCGATGATGCTGAGCAAGCTGAATTTTGGTTGGACAACACTATCCGGGTACTCGACGAGCTATCTTGCACACCCGATGAGTGCCTAAAGTGTACTATCTCCTTGCTACGTGATTCTGCCTACTATTGGTGGAATACATTGACTTCTGTTGTGCCTAGAGAGCAAGTAACTTGGGAATTCTTCCAAACCGAGTTTCGAAAGAAGTATATCAGTCAGAGATTCATTGACCAAAAACGGAAGGAATTTCTTGAACTCAAACAAGGTTCCATGTCGGTTACCGACTATGAAAGAAAATTTGTGAGGTTTAGCCGGTATGCGCGAGAATGCATTTCTTCAGAAGCTGTGATGTGTAAATTTTCGAAGATGGACTGAATGATGACATAAAGCTGTATGTTGGCATGTTAGAAATCTGAGAATTTGTGGTACTTGTCGAGCGAGCTTGTAAAGCCGAGGAGCTCAGTATGGAGAAAAGAAAAGCTGAGGAGGGAGCAAGGGAGTTTCGTTAGAGGTCGTCGGGGAAGCCCTTCCCACAGTCATCGAAGAAATTTAGAGATGGCTTAGGCCGGTCTAGAGACACTTCAGGCTTTTCTAGACGAGATCACGATCGACCCCCTGTGAGTGCACGAGTCACTTCGGTCGCTAGTGTTGGAAATGATCGTCGGGACAGAGCGAAGTGCCAGTATTGTGGTAAATGGCATTCGGGGAGTTGTAGATTCCATGATCGCTCCTGTTACAAGTGCGGATCAGTTGACCACTTCATTAAAGATTGCCCGAGGTTGTCTGAACAGAATATAAATCAGAGCGGGAAACCGGGTGCTACCACTGCTCGAGGTAGACCATCCAGAAATACGGCAATGCTAGTGGTGGTCAGAGAGGATCTAGAGATGCTACGACCAGATCTGAGGCTCGTGCTCCTGCTAGGACTTATGCTATACACGCACGCGAAGATGCTTCCTCGCCAGATGTTATTACGGGTACTTTTACTCTCTTTGATACTAAAGTGATTGCTTTGATTGACCCTGGTTCTACTCATTCTTATATATGCGAAACCTTAGCATCCAGTAAGACTTTACCTATTGAGTCTACTGAGTTCGTAATTCGGGTATCAAATCCCTTGGGTCGTTACGTGCTTGTCGACAAAGTGTGTAAGAAATGCCCCCTAGTAATTCGAGGTTCCTGTTTTCCGGCGGACTTGATGCTTTTGCCGTTTGATGAATTTGATGTTATTCTTGGTTTGGATTGGTTGACCATGCATGATGCGGTTGTGAATTGCAAAAGCAAGACTATTGATTTGAGGTGTGCAAGTAACGAGATAATCCGAGTTGAGTCTACGGACTTAAAGGGGTTGCCAGCTGTAATATCATCAATGTCGGCTCAAAAATATGTAAGAAAGGGGTGCGAAGCATACCTTGCGTATGTACTTGATGACAAAGAGTTAGAAAAGAAACCCGAATCTGTGCCGGTGGTTTGTGAATACCCGGATGTTTTTCCCGAAAAATTACCGGGTTTACCACCTGTGCGGGAGGTAGAGTTTGGTATTGAGCTTGTACCGGGGACTACGCCGATTTCGATAGCTCCGTATCATATGGCACCCACCGAGTTAAAGGAGTTGAAAGCTCAGTTGCAAGAGTTGACTGATAGAGGTTTCGCTCGACCAAGTTTCTCACCTTGGGGTGCACCAGTATTGTTTGTGAAGAAGAAGGACGGAACCATGAGGTTGTGCGTCGACTATCGTTAGCTGAATAAAGTGACAATAAAGAATAAATATCTGTTACCGCGTATTGATGATTTGTTTGATCAATTAAAGGGAGCCTCAGTGTTTTCAAAGATAGATTTGAGATCAGGTTATTATCAGTTGCGAATTCGAGATTCAGATATACCCAAAATTGCTTTCAGAACGAGATACGACCACTACGAGTTCTTAGTGATGCCGTTTGGGCTCACTAATGCCCCTGCGGTATTTATGGATTTGATGAATCGGATCTTCAGACTGTATTTGGACCGGTTCGTAGTTGTGTTTATTGATGACATCTTGGTCTATTCAAGAGATGAGACCGAACATGCTGAGCACCTGAGATTAGTGTAGCAAATTTTACGGGATAAGCAGTTATATGCTAAGTTCAGTAAGTGTGAGTTCTGGTTAAGAGAGGTTAGTTTCTTGGGCCACGTGGTATCCGCATCGGGTATTCGAGTTGACCCGAACAAAATTTCAGCCATACTTAACTGGAAGCCTCCGAGAAATATTACTGAGGTTCGGAGCTTTTTGGGACTTGCTGGTTACTATCGACGGTTTGTAAAAGGTTTCTCGATGATAGCCACACCGATGATGAAGCTACTTCAAAAAGATGTTAAGTTCGAATGGACGGAAAAATGTCAGAAATGTTTTGATCAACTGAAAACTTATTTGACCAAAGCTCCGATTCTAGTGCAGCCCGAATCAGGCAAAGAGTTTGTCATTTATAGTGATGAGTCCCTACTTGGGTTAGGTTGCGTATTGATGCAAGAAGGTCGAGTTGTGGCCTATGCATCGAGACAATTAAAGCCACATGAGAAAAATTATCTGACCCATGATCTCGAACTAGCTGCCATCGTATTCGCTTTAAAAATATGGCGACATTACTTATTTGGTGAAAAGTGCCATGTATTTTCGGATCACAAAAGTCTCAAATATTTGATGACTCAAAGAGACTTAAATCTGCGACAAAGACGTTGGCTCGAGTTGTTAAAGGATTATGAACTTGTCATTGACTATCACCCGGGAAAAGCTAATGTGATTCCGGATGCCTTAAGTCGTAAATCACTGTTCGCTTTACGAGCGACGAATGTACACTTGTCTGTTCTACCCGACAATGTGTTAGTAGCTGAATTAAAAGCCAAACCATTATTGATTCCTCAAATTCGTGAGGCTCAGAAAGTCGATGATGAATTGGTTGCAAAACGGGCTCAATGTGTTCCGAATGTGGAATCAGAGTTTCAAGTTGATGATGACGATTGCTTGATGTGACAGCCCTAATTCGACCCTAGTCGGAATGTGGTTTCGGGACCACAAAACCGAGTCATAAAATTTAGTAAAAATTTTAGTTGCATATCTTATATGTGTGATAGTACTTGTACAAAAATTTGATGTTTTAATTTTATATTATGAATGTGAATTTTGCTTGAAAGGATCTAGTTGAAAGACTTGGAAAATTATGATAGGTAAATAAGTAATGACCAAATAGTATTAAAGTGGGAAAGTGTTGTCCTTGCATGTCAAATTAGCCAAACTAAAGCATAGTGGCCGGCCATGCTATGGGTGGAAACATGTCTCCAACATGTTATGCTAGTGATGTATGTTAAGAAAAATAAAATAATGAGCATGGTGATTAAATAATGAAAGGAAGGGTGATGGAAACAAAAATAACATGGTCTCACCCCCTTGTTGCCGTGAATTGAAGAAAGAAAAAAAAGTGTTCATTCTTGAACATCCTTGGCCGAATAGAGGAAAGAAAGGAAGGGGAAAAGCTTGAGAAAATCGGCTATGGTGGTTTGCTAGACTAAGGTATGTTTGATATTATTCTTTGAGATTCATGTATATTTTAAGTTGTAAGTGAAAATCTACCTAGCCATGGTTCAAATTTTGTTAATTGATGGAGATGATATTCGGCCATGAATGTTACATTCTTGGTTGGTATTTTGATGTCTTTGGTGATGAGGTATGAAGATGGTTGATTTTGAGTGTTTAATAAAAAGGATGCATGAATTATTGTTAAATAATGGTCGAATATAGCATGATTAAAGATGTGAATAAATGAAGTTAAGGAGGTTGTCAATGAAAAATATGAGTTGGATGAGGCTTAAAGAATAAAAATCTAGGTGACTAGAGGTCAAGGACATTCGGTCATAGGCTTGTGTGCTAGCAAAATCGGCCAAGTGTTTATGTGGTGGAAATTAAGTGTTAAATGGAAGGAAAATGATATTATATGGGGGTATGTATATTCGGCCATATGAGTAAATATATATATGATGTTAAATTTGATTATGTATAATGGGCATTAAGATGTGGAACATAAGAAATGTAGTATATGTGGATTTACATGATGTTATAGTTGACATTGTGCATATACACATGCATTCGGCCATCTAATTGAGTATGAAGGTGGTGTTAAATCTAATTGTGATGCCCATTCCGAAGTATATATATACATATATATATACATAAGTATGCCATTCGTGAGGTTACCTTTAATTATGTGTGTAATCGACTAAATGGGTAATTAGTGAGGATGGTTGCCGAATATACAAACATACATATGCATGTGTAATTGAATTATGAATGTTTAGCAAGATGGTTAAACTAGTTAATTTATCGATTTAGCTCAAGAAGCTAAAGGTGGAGAGGCAAGCAAGGGCAAAGAAAAGATCATCGAGTAACCGAGTTGGAACCGTCTTACCCAACACAAGGTAAGTCATTAAGCATGTAGTTGGTATTATTTCAAATGGTCATAATGTTTATGTATTGATGCTGAATGGAATGAATAAATATACATATATATATATGCATGTACGTATGTGATGATGAAATTGTTGAATGAAAAGAAAAGAGGTAAGATGTACTGAGTTGTTGATCTCGGCACTAAACGTACGGGTATAACCATTTATGACCATGAGATTGGCGCTAAGTGCGCGGGATTAAATTGTACAGCACTAGGTGTGCGATTTGACTATGTTGCACTAAGTGTGCGAAATGAATATGATGCACTAAGTGTGCGAATTGACCATGCGGCACTAAGTGTGCGAGTTTGACCATGTAGCACTAAGTGTGCGATTTGATTACGTAGCACTAAGTGTGCGAGTTGATTATATAGCACTGAGTGTGCGGACTCAATATACATTCGTGAATCATTATGGACACTATGTGTGCGACACTATTGAGTCGATCGCGGACAGCGGATCGGGTAAGTGTCTTGAGTACATGGCTAATAGGTGCTATGCTTATACTTGGTGTTGAGCTCGGTAAGTTTGAACCTATGTGACAAATATACTTGAAGTCACGTACATAAAATTTATCGTAGGATGGGTGAAAGGCCGTTTAGCCGTTTGATTGTAACGAAAATAAATTGATTTATGAAAATGCTTCAATGTCCTATTGATGAGTATATGGAATGTGAATGCATGAATTGATATGAAATTGAATCGATAGGTTGGAGGAACTATGGTATGGTTCGGAATGGATGGAGTAATTAGCCTCGTTCCATTTTGTTTTCTCTTGCGATAATGTTATTGATGGATGGTAGTGCATAGCTTATGACTTACTGAGTTATAAACTCACTCGGTGTTTCCTTGTCACCTATTCTAGGTTTCTTGGACACATCTCTTTTTGCGTGATCGGGCCGTCATCGAAGTCATCACACCGGATAGTAAGTTTTGGTACTTCCTTCTTAGTCGGCTTAGGAGAACATTTCGGCATGTATAGGATATTATGTTGTGTTTGAACTTTGGTATGTAAACTTTTAGCCATGCGAAAATGGCATAAATGTTAGGTTGGGTTGGATTCATACGTTAGGTCGCAAATCTTGATAATTCGACCTTTTTATGCCATACGTCATGGTTGATTATTTCGGTGTTAAAATTCATGATATGGCAATAGTGTAGTAGGGGGAAGTTTGACAATGATTAGCCTTGGCATGGTTAGTCATGATCATAATTTGTGATATGCATGATGAAGTATTAGTTAGATCAAGGAGTAAACACGAAGTGGGCATAGTTGCTTTCGTAACAGATGCTGGCAGCAGCAGTGACATGAGATTGAAAAATCACTAAAAATAGTAGGAATGAAATTGATTGATGAATAAATTATGTAATCGAAGCTCGATGAGTCTATTTTCATATAGAAGTAACGAAAGGATCATATGGACAGTATGTTAAGAGATAATCAGGTTCTCGTGGGACAGGGCCAGGACGGTTTCTGGATTCCCTGCTCCGACTTTGGAAATTCATTATAAATTAACCAGAGATAATTAGGAGTCGTACCATATATGTATAGATTCCTCTCTGAGTCTAGTTTCTATAGAAACAAACGGCATCAGTATTGAAGTTCTGTACAGGGAGATATCCAGGTCGTAACGCGCAAAGGTCAGTGTAGTCGACCCCAGTAACTTGGGAGAATTTGACTAATAAACTGTACTAATTGGCCCAACCAAAAATTCTAGAAAAAAACATGTAGATGGGAATATGAGTCTAGTTTCAGGGAAAAATCACGAAACTGATTTTCGAGTTGTGAAACTCAAGATATGATTTTTAAAGCGACAAGTACGCAGATTAGGCAGTGTCTGGAAAATATCTTTATAAGGGGCTATAGTCTGTTAACACCTCGTGTTCGACCCCGGTGTCAGTCTCGGGTTCGGGGTGTTACACTTGAGGTTCAGAAATTGTTTGTGTGTTCCAAGAAATTCAGAACTTATTTCGATGATTCTGAACGAAGCTCATTGTAGCCGAATGTCGATTCACCCGGGGAGTACGAAAATGTACAACGATCTGAGACGCCAGTTTTGGTGGCATGGTATGAAACGAGACATTTCCGATTTTGTTTCAAAGTGTTTAATATGTAGCAAGTAAAGGCGGAACATCAAGTGCCTACGGGTTTACTTCAGCCGATCATGATACCTGAATGGAAATGGGATCGAGTCACGATGGATTTTGTGTCTGGGTTGCCACCGTCGACAAGTAAGAAAGATGCGATTTGGGTTGTTGTTGATAGACTGACTAAGTCGGCTCATTTTATCCCCGTACGTACGGATTTTTCATTGGATAAACTAGCTGAATTGTATGTTTCTCAGATTGTGAGATTACACGGGGTACCGATTTCTATTGTGTCGGATAGAGATCCGAGATTCACCTCGCGATTTTGGAAGAAATTGCAAGAAGCTTTGGGTACCAAGCTGCACTTTAGCACCGCTTTTCACCCCCAAACCGATGGTCAATCTGAGCGGATAATTCAGATACTTGAGGATATGTTGAGATGTTGCATCCTCGAGTTCAGTGGTTCATGGGAACGGTATTTACCTTTGATTGGATTCGCTTACAACAACAGTTTTTAATCAAGTATTAAGATGGCACCTTACGAGGCTTTGTACGGTCGTAAATGCCGTACACCATTGTTTTGGACCGAGCTCGGTGAAAGTAAAATTTTTGGAGTTGATTTGATTAAAGATGCTAAACAGAAAGTAAAAATAATTCGTGAGAGTCTGAAGGCAGCCACAGATCGCCAGAAGTCGTACGCGGACTTGAAACGAAAAGACATTGAGTATCAGGTGGGAGATAAAGTGTTTCTTAAAGTTTCGCCTTGGAAAAAGATACTCAGATTTGGCCGTAAGGGCAAGTTGAGCCCGAGATTCATTGGGCCGTACGAAATCTCCGAACGAGTTGGTCCAGTTGCGTATAGATTGATTTTGCCCCCTGAACTTGAAAAGATTCACGACGTCTTTCATGTTTCGATGCTTCGACGTTATAGATCCGATCCGTCACACGTGATTAATCCATCAGAAGTTGAAATTCAATTTGACTTGAGTTATGAAGAAGAACCGATTCGTATCCTAGCTCGTGAAGTGAAAGAGTTGCGAAACAAAAGGGTTCCCTTAGTAAAAGTGTTATGGCTCAAACACGGTATCGAAGAAGCTACTTGGGAAACCGAGAATTCTATGAAAGAACGATACCCAAACCTATTTACCGGTAAGATTTTCAGGGACGAAAATTTCTTAAGTGGGGGAGAGTTGTGACAGCCCTAAACTGACCCTAGTCGGGAAGTGGTTTCGGGGCCACAAAACCGAGTCATAAAAATAATTAGCTGTCATATTTGATGCTTATTATATGTATATATGCATGTGTGAAAATTTCATGTTTGAATTTTGTCAATTGTAAGTGAATTTTATCAAATAGGACTTACGTGAGAAAATTTAGAAATGTGCTAGGCAAATGTGAAATGGCCTATTAATGCATGTTGTGAAAATGATGGGTTTGCATGTCAATTTACCCAAATTTAAGCTTAGTGGCCGGCCATGCTATGAGTGGAAACATGTCACAAACATGTTATGTTAGTGATGTATGTTAGGAAAAATAAAATAAGGAGTATGGGTAATAAAGAAATGGAAAAAAAAAAGAAAGAATGTGTGTGATTGTCTCCCCCCCCATTGCCGTGAGTGGAAGAAAAGAGAACAAAAAAAAAAGAGTTCATCCTTTCGTTCATCCTTGGCCGAAAATTCTAAGGAAGAAGGAAGGAGTTCTTGCTTCATGTTTGGTTTGGAAGAGGATTAGGAGGAGGTTCGGCCATACTTGTATCTAGATTAAGGTATGTTGATGTTGTGCCATGAGATTCATGCATGTTTTTAGTTGCTAGCTTGAGTTCTAATTAGCCATGGTTCAAATCTTTGCTATGTCATGGGGATGATATTCGGCCAAGGTGGATTTTGTGTTAATGTCATTGCATGCTAAATGTGAAGCTTGTTAATGATACATGTGATGGTGGATTGATTAACTCTTGGATTTTCTTTTTAGCATTTTTGAGTGAGACATTAAGTTCTTTGTTTAACCATGATCAAAATTGAAATGGTAAGGTGTTGTGATGTATTCGGCCATGGTATATCCATAAGTATGACTTATGCTTATTGCATGGTAGGTAAGATTTGTGTTTTGGATTTATGTTTATGTTTGGTTATAATCAACCTTGTGATTCGGCTCTTACACATATATATATATGTTTGCACATGATGTATTGGCATGACATATATAATATCTCAAGGTATATATTTTCATATGATGGTGTTTCGGTTATGGAGTAAATGATGGATGCGTATTGAGTTATAATATGTAATGCATTAGTTAGCAAAATGTATGTATTAAGTATATAATTGGCCTCAACATAAACATGCATATTCGGCCACATGAATGAGTACATAGGTTGATGTGTTTGTTCGGCCATAGGTAAGCATATTGAAGGATTTATCTTGACTTAGAAAATTCGGCTAAGGAGAATACTAACTAATGTGTTGAGTTTGATTCATGATTCCGTACATATGTGACTTTGATGTCTAATGAATTATATATGGGCTAAGTACCTTGAGTTCCTCTTTTCGATGCTCAAATGATTAAATCAATTTATTTGTTAAATTAAGCTCAAGAGCAAAGGGGAACTAAATCCGATAAAGGGAAGGAAAAAGTGGTCGAATAGCCATCGAAATCGTTCGACAACATCCGAGGTAAGTTTTCGAGTAATGGAACTTAGATTATGATTTGATTAGATCATATTTTAAGCGAATCAAAATCATGCTCTTTGTATGTGGCTATTGAGCCGAAATTGCAAGTGTGATAAGTGTCTTGTGTTTGAGCTTTGGTAATGAAAATGAAATACGGATGTGTCATGATTTATTGATAAATGTGCATGGTTATTCGAATGATGTCCGGGCTAAGTCCCGAAGGCTTTGTGCTAAGTGACTATATCCGGACTAAGATCCGAAGGCATTTGTGCGAGTTACTAATTCCGGGCTAAGCCCGAAGGCATTGGTGCGAGTTACTAAATTCGGATTGAGTCCCGAAGGCGTTTGTGCGAGTTACTATAACCGGGCTATGTCCCGAAGGCCTTTGAACGAGTAGCTATATCCGGTTAAATTCTGAAGGTACGTGATTCAGGAATGAGCGATCTTGCTGTAAAAATTTCAGTTAATATGCTTGTAAAATCCCAACAATGAGGTATGTTTCGTGTGTGCATTGGAATAGTTGATTCCCTTCGAATAATATTCGCTCAGTAAATTTATGAGTTTCCGGCCTTGGCTAAGTTGATCTTTTGTGTGTGAATATAAGGGTTGGTAATGTGAAGTAATTATGATATTGAGAATTTGTGCATATGAAATTATCCGTTTAGTTATATGAATGCTATACTTCAGTTGTGCTTAAATTCTTTGCTCAAACTTACTAAGCACTAAATGCTTACTCCGTTTCTTTGATTCTCTGTTTTATAGATTTTGGTTCATCAGCTATCGGACTCAGGAATTTTGAAGTCGAAGTCGCCCACACTATCAAAGCCCCTTTTGGTACACTTTTGGTTGAACTTTGAAATGGCAGGTATAGGACTACCCTTTTTGTTGTGGGTCATGGACCCTTTGGATTTGTATAATTTTGGATAGCCATGCGAAAATGGCTTATATATGTTTGAGCATAATGTTATAATCATTTGGTATGGATATGGTTATTGAGAGGTGTGGATATGCTTAACAAGGATTGGCCATAGGAATGGTTAATCACTATCATAATTTGTGCTATTTATGCTAAAAGGGCTAGTTGAATCATGGAAACTATGAAATAGGTAAAGTCTACCTTAAAGGCAGATGCTGACAGCAGCAGTGATGTAGATTTGGAAAATCACTAAAAATAGTAGGAATGGAATTAAATAGTGAATAAATTATGTAAACGAACCTTGATGAATCTATTTTCATAGGAAAGTAATGAAACGATCATATGAATAGTATGTTAAGAGATATTCAGGTTTTCGTGAGACAGGGCCAGAACGGTTTCTGGATTCCCTGTTCCGACTTTGGAAATTCATTATAAATTAACCAGAGATAATTAGAAGTCATGCCATATATGCATAGATTCCTTTTTGAGTCTAGTTTCTATAGAAAGAAACGGAATCAGTATTGAAGCCCTGTACAGGGAGATATCCAAGTCGTAATGCAAAAAGGTCAGTGTAGTCAATCCCTGTAACATGGGAGACTTTGACTAATAAACTGTACTAATTGGCCCAACAAAAAATTCTAGAAAAATAGTTTTAGATGCATATATGAGTATAGTTTCACGGAAAAATCACGAAACTGATTTTTGAGTTGTGAAACTCAAGATATGATTTTTAAGGTGACAGTGACGTAGTTAGCCAGCTTGCCTGGAAAATTTAAAATGGATTGTGCAAAGAAGTGATTTAAGTCTGCAAACCCCTCGTGTTCGGCTCCGGCGATGGACTCGGATACGGGGTGTTACAACAGGGCCCAATAATGGCACGAGAAATCAAGGGTCCATTCTGGAGCGACTTCAATCAAATGGGGCTGAGATCTTGAAAGGCGTGGCTGGTGTGGCTCCTAACATGGTGGAATACTGGTTGGAGGCCACCGAAAGGATAATGGAGGACTTGGACTATTCTCCTAAACAAAAGTTGAAAGGGGCAGTGTCACTGCTTAGTGAAGAAGCTTACCAGTGGTGGCTGACAGTGAAAGAGGGCACCCAACCTGAGTAGGTCACTTGAGAGTTCTTCAAAACTGCGTTCCAAGGGAAGTATGTAGGTACGAGTTATGTGGATGCTAGAAGGAAGGAGTTCCTGAACTTGACGCAGGGAAACAAATCTGTGGCTTAGTATGAGGCATAATTTCTACGCCTTAGTAGGTATGCAAGAGTTATGGTGGCAATGGACTCTGAGCGTTGCGTTAGGTTTGAGGATGGTCTTAGGGATAGCTTTAGAGTATTGATAGCTTCACAAAGGGAGCAAGCTTTCTCGGAGTTGGTGGAGAAAGCAAAGATAGTAGAGGAGGTGAAACACGCGGAGCGCCTGGATCGGGAAAAAGAAAGGGGTAAGAATAAAAGGGAGGCTGAGACTCCTGGTGTTGGAGAGAGACCTAGGGTTAGGGCTAGAGATAATGGGCCAATTAGAGCAGGGTCCCCTGTTGTTAACCCAGGGGTGCCACCTTGTGCTGATTGTGGGATAGGTCATGTTGGCAAGTGTTGGATGAGGACGGGAGCCTGTCTAGCTTGTGGATCTATGGAGCATAGGATCAAGAATTGCCCTAGAATGCCAGCTCAGTTGCCAGGCATGGGTAGAGGTGATGTACAACCACCGAGGGGTGGTTAGTAGCCGCCCAGAGGCCATGGTCAGGCCAAGGGTGGAAATGGTTTGGGCTGTGGAGCACCGAGCGGAGGTGCTGGTCATGCTGAGGCGAGACAGCCAGTGTTGGTCTATGCAACACGTTGTTGAGAGGATAGAGACACTCTAGAGGCAGATATTGGTACGTACTTTATTCATAATATGCTATTTACTTAGTTTGGAATTAGAGTACGCAGTGGGAGCTTGGTGTGGTAGTCTATGTCATGCAGCTGTACTAATAGTTGGGAATTTCGAGGACGAAATTTCTTTTAGGGGGTAGAGTTGTAACGTCCCAAAAATCTCGAAATCCGAAACTTTCATTTTTTTCAGTTTTGATAAAAATTGTGTTTAACATTCCTAGTTAAGTGTTAATTATGTGATAGTAGGTCTTGGTTAAGGTTTGAGTTCGAACTTAGGGGTGAAGGAAATTATGGTTATTAAAAGAACCATGTTGGCAAGTAGGTTGGCTTTTAATTAAATGAAGGAAGAATTGGACATAAGAATCCTTGTAGTGGAGTGGCAAATGGCATCACATGCAAGGCAAAGAGGTAAGGGGTTCGAAACCCTCATTGCTCAAAGGAAGGATTTATTTTTGCTTAAGGAATATACAGTAGTGGCGTTGAATGTGAACTCTATAGGGGTGATAAGAGGAGAAATTTGAGGAGGGGATTAAGGGGTTATCAGGGAGAAAAATTAGGAGATGAGGAGTGTAAAGAGGTGGAGCCGAATTGGGGATTAGGGGATAGGAAATTCGGCTAGAGGCTATATATAGATGCCGAATGTGAGGTTGCCAGGCTAATGCTGAATTCTCACTCACCTTGTTCCCAGAAAACACCTTTTTCTCCAAAGGTCTAAAAGCCGAAAATCCCTTATTTTTCCTTCTTTTTCTTTGTGCAGATTCTCCATTCTTCCCTACTCAAAGTTTTCTTTTTGATTCACCTCTAGTTTTAAACGATTTCTACTTTTCTTTGTGCCGAATAACCTTTTTCACCATACAAGTCTCAAGAGTTGAATATCCTCTGTGCCGCCACTACTCTTTATACTTTGACCGGTTCTAGTGTAATTGTTTTTGCTCTCTCAATCGATTTTGGTAGTATAGATCACTCTGTCCCTCACTTCTTCTAATCGGTTTTGGTAGGATTAGTATCGAATGCCAGTCTTTTGGATCTCTTTCGATTTGCTCCCTAAGTGTTGAAAGGTGTTGAAACTTTGGTAAGTGTTCTTCACTTCGGTAAAGGTTGGCCGAATAGGTTTTAGTAGAAAAGGGGTGACATATGCTGGATACAAGTCACCCAATATGTTTTTAACGATAAAGGTTAATGTAGATCTGGATAGCACTCGTGATTAGTGATTAAGGAAAAGCTATTAAGACTTGGCATTTCATGTAAGGTTAAGGTGAGACTTTGGCTTTTGGTAAAGTATTCGATAAGTATATGTGAGTAATCATAGAGTGATATAGATTGTAGGTTCGTTGTAAGGGGGATCGCAACACACTTTATTACCAGGTGTGTACATACACTGCACACACACAATAGATCGGCAAAAGCCGAAATGCAGAAAAGCCAAAAGTTTGGCTACGGTAGCCTTACAAGTGCGTGAACACTCGTAAGGGGGAAACCGATAGGTTATCTGAGGCCCCATGGGCGATTCCATGAATTTGGGCCATGTTTTTGCCAACCGGGCTAGAATGGGCTAAGTGGGCCCGATGGGCTATTGGGCCCATAATAGGCAAAATTGGCAACTTGATGTTAAGTGATGGAAATTATATGAAACCATGTATACAAATGTGATTTGGGCCTAATGGGCCGTATGAATGTGATTTGGGCCTAGTGGGCCATATGAATGAGATTGGGCCTAGTGGGCCATATGCATGTATGTAGACTTGTTGGGCTCTGTAAGGGGTTTTGGGCCTAGTATCTGATAACTGTTTAATTGACATAAAACTTAATTAATTAATTGCAACCGTGGACGAGTCATAAGGTTAAAGTGTGGTAATAGGTTTATGCATGTCTAGGATTGGATCTAGGGAGAGCTTGGTACTTAAGCGGTCTTAATGACTCACCTCCTTTTCTCTGGAATCCTACCTGGTGCATAGTATCTGTTCACCTTAGCCAATAAGGACTTGTTAACGGGCCAAGGTAAGTAATAAACCTAATAAAGAGAAATTATTGAAATGCCCCTAAAGGTGAAAATGACCAAAATACCCCTATGTGTTGAGTGTAAGATTTATGGATGTTGCATGTAGATCCGCTGCATGCATACGATATTCTGTTTAGGTTGCATATCGATTAGGAATTATGGAATGGAGGAAGTATATGAGGATCGCATGGTTGCTTGACAACCGTGGATCCACCGACGGCTTTTAAACCCAATATGTGATTGGCAGCTTACTGCAATGAAGGTAGTTCCACAGCCGGGCTACCATTGATGTGTACCGGTTGGGTGGGTTGATATTTATATCACTACATGATGTGCATCGGGGGACAGAGTTGATGTGTACCGGTTGGATTATTAGGGTGGGTTGCACTGCATTGCATTACATGTATGATTTTATGGATTGATGAATGCTTATTGCTCGTCGAGGGTCGTACACACTGAGATTTTGAAAACTCACCCCCTATTTTATTTTTCTCAGGTGATCCTCAGTAGGTGGTTCAACGGTTGGAGGGACTCCGAGGTGGCCAGCTAGCAAGACGACTTGGACTTCTTTTCTTAAGCCTATAATTTCTAGTATTTAAAGTTATTTCAGTTCGGAATGTAATAAGGCCTTTCCTCTGGTTATTATTCAAATTAGGATTATATTTATTATTATGCTTTATATTTGCTAGAAGTAGAACATGGTTTTCTTAAAACCATAACTGTTTTTGAATGCTACGTTTTCACAACTCAATTTTTAAATGACAAGTTTTCATAAATCATCTGTTCTAAAGCTTTTACAACTGAAAAGAGTATTTAAAAAGTAATTAAGGTTTTAAAATCTAAAGAAGGGTTTTCAAACACTTCAATATGACGCACCAGATTCGGCCATAACGTCCGAGTCGAGTTTGGGGTGTTACACTTGAACTTCTGCAACTATTATAATTCAGTCCAGGTAAGTTAGTTCGGTTTGTAATTTAATATCTTTATGCATTTTAAGATTGTATGACATGAAATAGTGGATATTTATTATTCTATTGATGATGTAAAGTTGTTTGGGAAATTGTTTTGAATTTTGATACTTGGGTTAGATGAACACGATATGGAGTACAATTGAATGGCAATGTGTTATGCATGGATTGGAGTGGAGATTGATGTGGTGTGCTATATATATTTATCCCGAGTATTCCGAGGTTCAGTATTTGTTGCGAACCCTCATGTTATATTATCCTGTTTTGGCGTGTTATGGGGGCGGATGTATAGCCTACGGGCTAGGCACTTAGTGCCAAGGCGTGTTATCAGTTGTATTAGGTCTCATGAGCATTTTGCGTGTTATGGGTTGGATTAGCTCTCATGAGCGTTTGGCATGTTTTGTTTGGACTATTTGTGTACTCGTATATATAAGTCATTCATCAGATCGTAAATTATTGTACTATAACTTGCTTAATGACTTTGAATGGCATGACATGTACTTTATATCCTGAATTGACTTTATTGTAGACATATATGTTTTCCCGGAGATTATTGTTTGAGCTTTGAATTGAATTATGCAAATCACTGGTATGTAATTGTGGATGACAAGAAACATGTGTTGTTGGATCAATTTTTTATTAAATTTTTATATTTACTTCGGTAAGTTTTATTATTTTTTCACATCGAACTTACTAACCTTCAATAGGCTTACTTGTGTTAATTTCTAATTCTTGTAGATACTTTTAAAGGTTGGACGATCGGATCAGCACTCGAGTCACACTATCCATCCGTTTTTGGCATTTTTTGATTTTTTTGGTATTATATGGCATGTAGTAGGCTTGTTTTGTCATTACTTTTGTTTTAGTATGTAAATATATAAAGAGTGAGCCTAAGTGCAAGTTGTTAATATGAGAATCACTACAATGATCTTGATGTTTATTTGGTAAATGTTTAGTTAATGACTTGTATGAATTATGAATGGTGAAAGATGTTTTTTATATAAACTTGTGGTATATGTATGACTAATAGATTATATGGAATTGTTGTGAATTGAGGTGCCTATGATGGACATAATGGTCAGAAATTTAAGTTGTGGGAATTGGCATGCTTGGGTGATGACTTTGATTGTTGTATAAGTGTGTATAGTTGTGGTACCAATGAAGGTACATTGGTGAGACACTTAAGATGGTTGAATTAGTATGATTTGAGCTTGTTTAATGGCATTTTGAATAGGTCTAATGGCTGGTAAATGGATTGCTTAGCATCCAAGAAATCTTGAAATGGTAAACTTGATGTTGAAGGTTCATTTAGGTGCACACGGCTTGGGACACAGGCTGCCACACGACACATGGCCTACGACATGGCCGTGTGTATTAAGTCGGTGTGTTACACGGCTTGCAACATGCCATGTGTCACAAGTCAGAGAGTTACATGATCTAGCACACGACCTGTGACACGATCGTGTGACCTAATTCAATGAGTTACACTGGTAGGGACACGGCCGTGTGTCCCAACTTCAAAAGTTACATGGCATGGGGCATTCCACACGGCCTAAGGCATTCCACATGACCGTGTGTCACCTGTTTTTGAATTTTTTCATATTTTTCTAAAATATCCTGATTTGTTTCAAATTAGTCCTTGAGGGTTTTAAAATTGATTCTTTAGTCACTAAAGCTCGATTTATGCCTCGTAAATGTAAGTTATTATTGTAATTAAATTACTTTATTGTATTTAAGAAATTATATTGAAATGATCATGAGTTTACTTGTTTATTTCTGTTAACTTATTGTAGCATTCCCGTAACCCTATTCCGGTGACGGTTACAAGTTAGGGGTGTTACAGAGGGGTCTTCCCAGTACAAGCATCTTGGCAACAGAAAAAGAGGATAGCCTATGAATTGAAAAATTACATTTGGGAGGAACCATACGTGTTTTGATAATGCCCAAATCAATTAGTCTGGTGATGTGTAGCAGAGGAAGAGGTACATGATATTTTACAAGGTTGTCACATATGTCTTTCTGAAGGGCATTTTGGTGGAAAAATGACAGCCCAGAAAGTACTACAATCAGGGTTTTATTGGCCAACCATGAATGCAGACGCTTATGCATTTTTACAACGATATGATAGGTGTCATAGAATTAGAAACATATCAAAAAGGGACGAAATGCTGCAAATAGGGATAACTGAGGTTGAAGTGTTTGATGTTTAGGGGGATTGATTTCATAGGACCTTTTCTAAGTTCTTTTAGGAATTAGTAGATCCTCCTAGCTATAGATTATGTTTTAAAATAATCTGAAGCTATCCCACTACCTACTAATGATACAAAATTAGTAGTGAGATTACTAAGAAAAAACATATTCACCAGGTTTGGTACACTGCGGGTGTTGGTCAGTGACGAAGGATCTTATTTCTGTAGCAAGTTGTTTGAAGCAACTTTGGCTAAATATAGCGTAAGACACAGAATGACAATTACATATCACCCATAAGCTAATGGGCAAGCAGAAGTATCTAATTGAGAAATAAAGCAGATTCTAAAGAAAACACTGAACTCAAGTCGAAAGGGTTGGGCGGTCAAGCTAGATGACGCATTGTGGGTTTACAGAATAGCATATAAGTCTCCCCTAGGAATGTCTCCATATAAGCTAGTTTATGGTAAAAACTATCACTTATCAATTGAATTGGAAAGGAAGGAATACTGGGCGATCAAAGAGTTAAATCTAGATCCAGAATTAGCTAAAAAATAAAGATTATTTCAACTCTAAGAATTGGAAAATTTTTGCTTTATAGCCTACGAAAATACTAAAATGTATAAGGAGAGGAGTAGACTTCAACATGATGTAAAGATTAGAAAGCGTGAATTTTTACCAGGATAGAAAGTGTTGTTGTTCAACTCAAGATTAAAATTATTTCCTGGAAAGCTTAAATCAAGATGGACAGGTCCATATACAATACATCAGGTAACTCCTCATGGAACAATAGAGTTGATCAAAAAAGGAGGAAAACCTTTTCTCATTAATGGCCAAAGAGTAAAACATTATTTTGGAGGAACAATTAATATTGTAATTGACGAACAAACCTTGCAGTGTAGCACTCTTTAGGATTTCCAAGGAATCAATGGGAAATCAACAAATATGCAAAGTGATAATAAAGAAGGTGACCAAAGTATTGATTTCACAAAACATAGAGAAACTTGACTGGTATGTCACGACACTGCTCCAGGATGTAGCAACAATAAACAAAATTCTTATTCTAGAACCTGCCCTCGACGTCGCAACACCACTGCATAACTCTATTTTCTGAACTATCCTTAATTATTGCTCATTTTGTAGCTAATTATATTAGGATTCTTGATTTTTAACTTTTCATTTAGTAGAAATAAACTATAACTCTTAAATAATTTATTCTTTCCTTCTAATCCTCTTTTATCACCAATTAAGATTAAATTGCAAGCATAATACATTTTAGTAATAATAGATTATCAAATGACCAGTTTAAGTGTAAGTGCTTCAAGCCCAGTTGTTGAGTTTCAAGGAGACATGGATAAATACTTGCAACAACTATAGCCATATACCTTTATTCAAGAGCAAGGACTTGACCCTCTAATGAGGAATTGCAAAGGAATATGGGAGAATGCAATTGAAAGAGAATGGAAAAATTTTTCTTTTCCATCCGAAAAACCCATAATAATTATTTTGGTGCAAGAATTTTATCTAGCATTAAAATAAAGGGAAGTAGCCAGACCATTCTATGAGATGTGCTCTTTTTTTAGGGTAAAAAAGGTTAATGTTCTTTTAACTGAGATAAGCATTTGCCAAATTTATGATGTGCCATATTATTATCTTGGTTATCTCTATAAAATAGATCTAAAAGAATTCAGAAATATAGATACAGAGGAAGTATTGAGATTTCTAATGGAAGGGAAAGAGATGTGGACATATCGGATGGGAACAACAATACCCGAAACATTCAATCAAGAGCTAATGACACCAAAAGCCAAGATGTGGATGAAATTTGTCTGTTTAAGAATATGGCCTATAATAGAGATGGTCGAGATTAGTCATTCAAGCCATCATAACATATGGGATCCTCTAAAAGAAGCAAATATGTATTGGAACATGGATATATATAAGAACATGGTTGACTGTGTGAGGAATTTAGGAAAGGGAATATTTTTCCCTCATCTAATTACGAAATTGTGTAAAAGGGCAAGAACACCCATTGAGAGGATAGGTAAGACCATGAATCCCCTAAGGAAATTACTCATGATAATTTGTTTAAGCATTTTTTTCTTCTTACAAATGAAACAAAAAGAGGAAAGGTGATACGAGTCACAAGGCCTAAAATCAAGCACATGCACGTAATGGGCTCAAATTTCCTTAAGCCCTAATAATGAGGTCGAAGGCCAAGCAAGTTCGAGTAAGATTCAACGGAACCATCCAAGACTTCATTACCAAGGCCCTAGATGCGTACACCACCAAAAAATAAAATCAAGATTCACTCACTTATTTTCAAGAAAATCAAGAAACTGAATCTTGGTTCAATTTTGTTGTTTCAGACAATTAAAAGAGTCAAGAAAATCAAGATTTCAAAACTTGAAAATCTTGGTCCAAGAAATCAAATATTGCAGCTAAAGTGCATTAGATTTCATGTACGAGCTTAAATGAGCCAATTTTGGGAGCAAACGGATCACAAGACTAAGTTCTTCAAAATATGGCCCATTAAGATGTCAACAAGCCCATCCTGAAGTTTGGAAAGTAATTTAATTGAATATCAAGTCAAATTATCAAAGTGGCCTGAATCATAAAATATTTACACTTTAGGTCCAATTTTATTTTAATTGGCAGATCATCATGTAAGAATTCAGCCAAAGGATAGCCCATTTAATTCGATTCATTGAATTCCCATTAAAATTCCACACTTAGAATTATTTTGTTTTTTTAGATTTGATGAGTTGTCATGTTAGTTATTCTATTAGGGTTAGGAAAATCTATTTTGGGGGCCTATAAGTAGCATGGTCATCCACCCTTATACATACATAGTTGGTTTTTATTTTTAAGTTAATAATAATTCTTTTTGAGTTTTTCTTCAAGAATTGTTCTTGAGTTTCTTTTAGAAGCTATTTTAATAATCTTTAGGTTGTAGGAATCAGCTTCAAGCTTTTTCTTGCCAAGATCTCTTTCTTGGAGGGGCAATTAGAGCCATTGAAAGGAGTTGTGTATTCTTAATGTTTCCAAGGCTTCTTAAGATGTCATCTTCTCATTTCTAGCCTTAATTTATCATTTCTAGTTTACTTTTAATTTAGTTCTTGATGATTTTATTGATTTTCATTCTAGGCTAAAATTGCTTCAAGAGAGATGTTTTCCTATATTTTTCCATTAAGAAACACACCAAATTAGGAGTTTTAATCCTTTCTTGTTGTTTCAGATATTCTTGCACAAAATAGTTTGCTTTTGTCTTTAAAATCACTTCTTAAAAATCTATTTTGTGTTTTGTTTTTCCAAATCTGGTTGGGGCATTTTCTTGTAGTCCAAGGACGGTTTCTTTCCATCCAAGAAACACTAATTCATTCTCTATTGGACTTTTTACCAGACGGTTCACCTTTCTTTTGTTTTAATTTTGTTTAAAATCTAAATACAACTAGGCTCTTTCATTTACTCTATCTCGTCAATTTAATTAGCATGCTTTCTCTTTACATCAATTCTATATTGTCTATGAAAGCCATGAGGAACTAATCCCTTTATGGGGGATTAGCGAGTGGAGGTATGATTTGTTAACTATTTTGTAGGGTTGCTCAATGGGTCAGCTGTTTGGGAAAGGAAGAACGTGGAACAAACCCTAGGCCTGACAACCCCGAGAAGTCATCAAGGTGGGAATTTACCCAAAATTGGTATGGCCCATCCGTGAATACCTTCATCCTTAGCCATTCTAGATTGTGAGGACGAAATATAAATAGTTCTTGCTGACTCATTATGTTAGTGGAAGATCGGAAGATCCTACTAGTGTAGCGACTAGTTGATTGACGAGGAACCCAGGACGACAATTGATGGAGATTACCGAAGCGAGCTAATCACCCATAATCAAGATTTGATTAATTCTCCCTCTTTATCTCTTGAAGTCTATTTCTTTTATGTTATTTTATCTTTATTATTATAAAAAACCTTAAAAATCCTTTATTTTAAATTTTTGTACTGTAACTAATTTAAAAGTATTAATTAGATCTTTTAGTGTTTATGTTAGAATTGATTGGCACTAGCCTCCCTTTGGTATGATCCTTGGAGTACTCACCTACTTCGTTGTAAAACTATATTACAGCTTGACCTGTATACTTTCAAATACTGCCTTCTTATTCTATATTTTATTGCAGTATTCACACTCTGGACGTTAACACGTCTGAAGGCAGTCAGGTTGAAAGCCAGGAACAACGAATGTTCTTTAAGCCGAAAACATAGGTATGAATTCAGTTAAGGTTATTACTATAAATATCACAAACTGGGTCAGTTTTCAAAATTTTAGTTTTTCGTTGTACAATAAAATCGTTTTCAAACCTGGATTTTTTCTAACAAATAATACTAGGGTTGTGACCACTTGTGTATCTGAGGGGTAATATTGGGCCTCATGTATTAAGCCGAATTATATGTGCTTCCTAGACTTTTGATGTAACAACTCAATTTTTAGTGGTTTTGAAAGCCTATTTTGTAAACCAAGCCCGTAAATATAGAATAAGAATATTTACAGAGTTACTATAAAAATATATTAAAGAATGACATAATAACTTTGTCAATTAAATAGTTAGTTAAGGCTTAGAGACTAAAATTAAAAAAGTCCAAACACTATTAGGTTTTAATTAACAAAAGACTTGAGGACCTAAATGACAATTAACCAATGATCCAAAATGGTAATTAAACCATTTTTAAATAAGTGATAGTAGAAGATGATGACAAGTTCCTTGAGTGTGATTAAAGGCTAGTAAAATTAATTAAACCATGATTTATTTAGTTACACTAAGTTAATAATTACAGTATAAATAGGTGAAGATAGTGGAATTCATAATCTTTCTCCTTCTTTCCTTCGTCCACCATGCTTAAACCTTGAAGAAAGCTTCAAAACTTCTTCCTATCATTCAGCCAAAAATTAGATCAAGACTCAAATCAAAGTGAAGTTAATAAGGGAAAAGAAAAAATTACAGATTAGTCCCTAAATGATCTACTCATTTTGTATTTTGAAAAGGTGTAACACCCCAAACTCGACTGAGTAGGTTCGACCCAAATATAGTGAGCTACATTAGCCACTGAAGTGACTTTCTGTTAACTCCCAACCTAATCTCCCACACACCACTTACGAAAATAATGCATTAAGTAAAAACACTATAGTAGAATTATTTTCTTACATAGAATGAAAACATGGGAACTTACAAACATCAAAGGAAAGGTTCGCATGCCAAACAATAGAAAGACTTAAAAAATGTATGCTCACATAGAAGTGTTCAATATGAGTTCACACACACAAAGTACTAGTTCACACAATAGCATAGGTTTGCATACAGTAGTATAGTTTCGCAAACAAATAGACAACAAGAGGTATCATACAAGCATGGGTTTTCATACTTTAATAGGGTTCGTATGCATGCATAGGTTCGCTAAATCCGAGGTACACATGTAATTTTCATAAACACAAATATACAGGGATAGTAGAAAACAATACTTAGTAATAATTTTAACTCTCATATTTTAATAGCAACTCAACATAATACTCCAGCATGAAAAACATCAATTTTATTGAAAGATAATCAAATATTCTAAGTCATGGTTTGCAAAAATAAAAATAAAAAAATTCAAAGGAACAAACTCATACGATAAATCCCATCACCTATGTTCCCAGGTTTGCCAATATCTAGTCAGGAGTGAGCCTCGCCAAGTCATCTACCTCGCCACTACTATCAGCGACTTACTTACATGTGAAGTAAGAGAGGAGTGGGTGAGTTTATAGAAAACTCAATGAATAATCAAGAATCGAAAAGGTATGCTTTAAAAATGAGCTTTAAAAATAGAAAGAAAAATTAGTCTTACAATGTTTCGCGTGCTGAGTTCGCAGGTGAGGTTGTGGGACCCAGTTTGCAGATGTAACACCCTTAACCCGTATCCGTTGCCAGACTAAGGTTAAGAGGTATTACCGAACATATCAGAACATTTCTCAAACATTTCATAATTATTATATCATCATAGTCACACATCTTAACTGAGTCCATTACAAAGGTCAACGAGACCTTAAACATGCATTAAAAAGTGGTCCGGACTAAACCAAGCACATACAAAATTTTTCAAAACTTTAACATCTTTCAAAGTTATACGGGTCACACACCCGTGTGAATAGGTCGTGTGCCTCACACAGCATTAGACACGACCGTGTGTCTAGGCCGTGGCAAAATAGGGCATACATACTGACTTGTCCACACGGCCATATGAAATGCCCGTGTGGTAGGCCGTGTGAAAATTAAGAAGGTTGTTGACTTAGGTCATACGGCCAGTCACACGCCCGTGTGTCTAACCCGTGCTCGAAACTGACTTGGCCACATGGCCTAGCACATGCCCGTGTGTGCGACTGTGTGATCTTCCTAGGCTCATTTTGAAATGGCCATTGAGCAACACGGTTGAGACGCACGCCCGTGTCCCTACTTGTGTAGGGCATTTGCAATGCCATTTTGCCACCCATTTAATGGCCTCCCTACAAGCATCAAAACCAAACATTTTATACCAAATTCTTAGCCAATTCACAACTAAAACATACATCATTCATCCCATTTCATTAACAATAATTTCATGCTTTACATTCATACCAAATCATACCAAAAATCACATAGCAAACTCATACATTCTAACATATCCAATCTCATGCCAAAATCACAATATTTCCACAATTAAATCACATTACCAACTTACCAAATTGACCATTCTCTTTGGCCAACCATAAGCACATCACATAGGCATAATTTGCATCACATATCATATACCAAAATCCAACCATAAGTTCAACCACAATCAAGCCATATCACATGGCTAAATATACACATTACCAAACATATTCACAAACTTCTAGCCTATACATGCCATACTTTAATATATACATTTTCAATAGGTACCAAAATATAGTTCGATAGTGTGGTGATGATCCTCGATGATCCCCGAGCTCCTAGTAGCATTGATCTCTATAAAACAGTTGAAAACACACACAAAGTAAGCTTTCAAAAGCTTAGTAAGCCATATACAAATAAACTTAACATATAACATTAATCTAATTCAATTCATTCATATAATTCAAGGAAAAATACATTCACAAAGCCATATATCTATTATAGTTCATTTGATCATGATTCACATATATATATCATATCTCATTCTCATAGCAACTCATACTTATATCATAGGTTCATCAGGGTACATATACTTACCTTTCATTCTTAAACATGGTATACACTTCAAACGTACCTGGATCGGATACAATTTCACATAGTCATCCATTTTCTCAGAATGCCCGTTGAACCATTCAGAATCAAGAAGGATATTCGGATAGCTCGGAAGCTCATACAATGCCAACGTCCCAGACGTGGTCTTACATGTAATCAAATATTGATGCCACTATCCCAGACAGGGTCTTACACGAAATCAAATACGATGCCGATGTCCATGGTCTTACACATAAATCATAAGTCGATGCCAACGTCCAAGATGTGGTCTTACACGGAAACACATATCGGATCCTATGTCATGACGTATGTATCCTAACTATTCCTATAGTTCGTACGCAGCTTTTCGGATGTCAAAACTTTGTCGATACTTTTTCCGATATCTCATGCTCAACTCATTTAATCATTCATCATTGTTCAAGATCATATTAACATTGATAAATCAATTTAAAATACATTTATTGTATATCGACTTACCTCGTACTCATTCGAATGGATAAATCGATTACTCAACGAGTTCGACTTTCCCCGATCTAATTTCGTTTTCTTTGGTTCTTGATTTAAATCAATTCAAATTTAACTTATTCAAACTCACATTCATTCAAACCAATCCAAAAACACATATTTATGGCATTTTACAAATTAGCTGCCAATGATTTCTGACTCAAAGCATCAACAATAACATTGGCCTTTCTCGGATGGTAATCAATAACAAGCTCATAGTCTTTTAATAGTTCTAGCCATCTTCTCTGTCGTAGATTCAAATCTTTCTGAGTCATCAGATATTTCAAACTTTTATGATCTGAATATACGTGACATTTCTTACCAAACAGATAGTGGTGCCAAATCTTCAAAGCAAACACAATAGTTGCCAATCTAGATCGTGCGTCAGATAGTTCTTTTCGTGTGACTTCAACTGTTTCGAGCATAGGCTATAACTTTGCCTTATTGCATCAAACACAACCCAGACCGTTCAACGAAGCATCACTGTAGATCACTTCTTTAGCCGATTTTGTACTGACACCTGAGCTTCAATCAATAGGGCTTTCAACTGATCAAAGCTTTTCTGATACTTTTCAAACCAATTAAATTTCACATCTTTCTAAAGCAAGTCAACAGATCACGATCATCGAAAAGCCTTTTACAAATCGTCAGTAATAACCAAAAAGTCCCAAAAACTGCAGACTTCAGAAACATTTTTCGGAGGCTTCCAATCCAAAATAGCTGAATTTTGCTTAGACCGACTCGGATACCTAATGTTGACGCAATATGGCCTAGAAAACCAACTTTGCGCAACCAGAATATACATTTGCTAACTTCGCATACAACTGCTTATCTCGCAAAGTTTGTAACACTATCTCAAATGCGGCATGTTGTTTCATCACGTGAATAAATCAAGATCATCAATGAAACAACAACAAATTGATCTAAATAGTCTGAAAATCCTTAACAAATCCAAAATAAGCAGGTGCATTGTTAATCAAAACACATAACTAAAAACTCATAGTGTCTGTACCTTATTTGAAAGCAGTTTTCGGATATCTGAATCTTTT